>NC_053039.3:562762868-563067427 GCF_002575655.3 Aegilops tauschii subsp. strangulata | reverse complement strand
CACTTATGGCATCGAAACTCGCCGGAGCAATTAGCCTTTTGATGCCCCTCGCCCAGGCACTTAAAGCAATGGCCCCAAAGCCACCGGGGAATCCGAAGCTTGGAATCAACGGGATGGCTGTCGGCCGGGTTCGTCACATAACGTGGCTATCGACGACGGTTGCGGACCTGAATCCATCCATCACCGTCCGGCTCCAAATCAACCGATGCTGGCCACGAGCAGCCCGGCAGCGGAACGTCCGCTGCAGGACTAAACAAAACGGCCTCAACAAAACTGCGCCGTCCCAGGGCGTTATCTGGCCGGCCCTCGGAGTGAGGGACCGGCGGGTGGGGCTGAGGTGGGGAAGAGGGTCTGGGATGCGTCGGCCGTGGATTGGGCCGCTGGAGGTGGCCGGAGCTGAGCTGCGAGACGATCGTTGGTGTGGGCGCGGCATGCCGTTGGTGTTCAACATATTTTGTTTTAATAGTTCATTTCCAAAAAAAACTAAGTAAAGTAATTTTGAATATGTATATTTTTTAAAATATAAAGTTACAAAACAAAAAATAAAAACGAAATAAACAGGGCCACTGCCCTGTCGCTAGAAGCGACCGTTCGCTGCATCTCTTGCGGGTGGGACATATCGGGCGTGGTTATATGCCACCCTCAGGGTAGTTGGAAGAAGCCCTAGCTAGCATCCCCTCGTACATGGGCCAGATAGGCTATTTCGAAACGGCAAAACCTTGACCTGGTAAACACATTACGAGACAGACACGACACGACTCGTCTGAATTTGAGTTACTCAAAAAAAAGAAGAAGAGAGACTCGCCTGAATTTGCAATATTTCAACTGAGGGGGCTGCCTCAAGAAGGAGCAACGTCCATACAAAGATGCCAAGTATGGACAGCCCCCTTAGGTTGATGAGTGCATAGCTGAGTTGCTTCATTTCAGGTTGCATCCAATCCAACGTTGACCACCAGACAAATAAATAAATGTACAAAAAAATTCATAGGATGTGCAATCTATATGATATTGTTTCGCTGTCGATCTTCATATCCCAGTTATGTAAGCCTGGTTATTTATCTATGGAGTTTTTAGCTGTAGTAGTATGTAGTTTGTAAAACAAGACCAGTTGATTCCTTTGCATGAAATTGGAGGGGGCAGCCTCCCTTTCCCTAAAATAAAAGGATGTGCAAACTATTACAAAACTAAATGGTTAAGAGATTATTTCACAGAACCACACTCAATTGATATAACTCCATTCTACGAAATGACTGAATCTCATCGGACACATTTTTAAATTTATTACTTTTACTTATATTTCTGAAGTGGAAACAAATATTAGGTAAATTTAAAATACTATTAATCGCACATTCAAAATAAATATTAACGCAGCATTCAAAATATGTGCACCCAACTATTAGAAAATGTCGATAAAAAATAAAAATCATAACATTTTAAAATCCAATGTTTCCAAAAGATGTACGTGACATTTAAAAAAATGTTGGTACAATGAAAAGAAAAATGTATGTGACATTTTTCAAGAAAAATGCTCATGTGTTTCAGAGATATGTTTATGACCTTTAAAAAAATTATACAATGTAAAAAGTATATTTACTTAGTTGAAGAAAAAATTCATATCATTCAAAAATATGTCCACATTTATTTGAAAAATATTTAGTAAATATTCAAAATAAATTCAAATACATATATTGGAGAAAATGTTAATCATGCATTTTAAAACTGTTGGACTTGTATACAAAATGTTTTCTATGCATACAAAAATGCACAATGCGTATGAAAATAGTAGGTGTCAAAACATATAATCTTTTTAACTAGTAAGCGTGTACTTGAAAAAATGTTGAGCATGTCTAAAAAAGTTTCAGGTATGTAAGAAAATGTGCAACATGTTTGAAAAAAGTAAACAAGTGTTGAAAGAAAAGGAAAAATGAAAAAGGGTAAAGAAATGCAGGAAACCAAGACCCAAAATAAAACCATTGAAAACCAACACAAAAAAAGGTAACAAGAATAAAAAAAGGAAAAAGTAAAAGAAGAAAGCGGAAAAACTGATAAAAGAAACAAAAAAACAGTGGAAGGTTCTAATACCATTCTACACCGGTCTATAGAAGCTTCTCATACTGTTTTAACGGGCTGGCCTACTAAAAATGAACAAGCCCCTGCGCCAGAACTGAGGCTACAATATGTTTCATAGTAGGCGAGAATTAGCACTCGTAGGATAGCCTCCCCCCAAACGAGGCTATAGTGGCTTGTCCCAATAGGATTGTTTGGGCTTGTTAGGTAGTTGTGTTTCAGTCATTTTTTCTTTTGTTTATGTTTACAAAATATTCTTAATAAATATATTCTGAAAAACAATTTACTTAAATATTAAAAATATATTGAACACACATAAAAAAATGTTTGCACAACTTTTAAAAAATGTTGATACACTCAAAAAATTGTTTGTGACATAAAACAAATCACGCGTTTAAAAAAATATTCAGGACCGCAGGGTTGTCGCCCTGGCATGCCTGCATCAAGCAGCGGAATCTGCAAACCCATACAGTTCTAAGGCGATGCCTTCAGGAAAGTCCGCGGCACCGAAAGCGCCGTTATCGCTTATTCCAAAAAGACCTGGAACAAGCGATTCTCCCGGAGCTCGAGATAGGAGGGCAGAGGCCCTCAAACCACGACACCTCCAAGAAGGTAAGCAACACCCATCGGCATCGCCGTTGTTGACTCTGGCAGAGCTCGAGCAAGGCTTTCACCCTGAGCAGGGAGCAGCCACACCCTCTCCTTGAACCGGTTGACGAAGCCCGCCTCCCGCTTGAACCTCAATCACACGCGACAACAGAGACCACCGCCGCACCTCAACGCCAACGTAGCAGATGCTGAATATGCAATGAATGAATGATGAGTAGCGGCGAGTGGTGCCTGTCATCTTGCGTGCTGCACGTTCACCATCCACGATGGACGTAGCTTGTGAAATTAAGGGCTAGAGTCAGGTGAGGGACCACCGCGTCACCACTCGACAGAGAAGAAGGCTTCTGGCATCGGAGTTGTGGACAACTACTAGTGTTGTTAGTGGGTGGCCATCGCCGTCCACCGTCCGCCGTTTGTGAAGGATGATGCCTGCAATCGGCATCCCGTCACCATCGTCCAACCAATAATTATCTTGTAGTAGCCGATGTAGCAGCAGTGTCCACCCTCTACTTTTCGGGAGATTATCATACGGAAACCAACATTCGATGGAAACCGATGAAAACCACGAGAAAACGATGTTTTGAAGTTTCAAAAAAATCTAAAAAATAAAGGGATGTTAAGAGAATGATGTTTTATTGCCACGCAAAATTTCAAGTTAAAACACATTACGAGATGTCAGGTGATACGTCCATTTTGCATCATGTTTTCCTACTGTTATTTATGATGTTTTTATGCATAATAATGCTTTTTGGAGTAATTCTAATGCCTTTTCTCTCATAATATGCAAGGTACACACAAAGAGGGAGAATTCCGGCAGCTGGAAATCTAGACCTGGAAAAACTACATCAGGCCACTTATTCTGCACAACTCCAAACAAGCTGAAACTTCACGGAGAATTTTTATGAAATATTCGAGGAATATTGGAGCCAATAAGTACCAGAGGGGGCCCACCAGGTGGGCACAACCCACCTGGGCGCGCCAAGGAGCCCAGGCGCGCTCTGGTGGGTTGTGATCACCCAGGCCCACCTCCGATGCCCATCTTCTAGTATATAAGTCATTTTGACCTATAAAAAATAAGGAGAGGACTTTCGGGACGGAGCGCCGCCGTCTCGAGGCGGAACTTGGGCAGAGCACTTTTGCCCTCCGGCGGAGTGATTCCGCCGGAGGAACTTCCCTCCCGGAGGGGAAAATCATCGTCATCATCATCACCAACTCCCATCTTGGGGAGGGCAATCTCCATCAACATCTTCAACAGCACCACCTCCTCTCAAACCCTAGTTCATCTCTTGTGTTCAATCTTTGTACCGGAACTATAGATTGGTGCTTGGGTGACTAGTAGTGTTGATTACATCTTGTAGTTGATTACTATATGGTTTACTTGGTGGAAGATTATATGTTCAGATCCAATATGCTATTTAATACCGCTCTGATCTTGAGCATGATTATCATTTGTGAGTAGTTACTTTTGTTCTTGAGGTCACGGAAGAAATCATGTTGCAAGTAATCATGTGAACTTGATATGTGTTCGATATTTTGATATTATGTATGTTGTGATTCCCTTAGTGGTGTCATGTGAACGTCGACTACATGACACTTCATCATATTTGGGCCTAAGGGAATGCATTGTGGAGTAGTTATTAGATGATGGGTTGCGAGAGTGACAGAAGCTTAAACCCTAGTTTATGCGCTATTCCGTAAGGGACCGATTGGATCCAAAAGTTTAATGCTATGGTTAGAATTTGTTCTTAATACTTTTCTCATAGTTGCGGATGCTTGCGAGGGGGTTAATCATAAGTAGAAGGTTTGTTCAAGTAAGAACAACACCTAAGCACCGATCCACCCACATATCAAATTATCAAAGTAGCGAACACAAATCGAACCAACATGATGAAAGTGACTAGATGAAATTCCTGTGTACCCTCAAGAACGCTTTGCTTACTATAAGAGACAGTTTTGTCCTGTCCTTTGCCTCAAAAGGATTGGGCTACCTTGCTGCACCTTTGCTACTATTATCATTAATTGCTCGTTACAAAATATCTTACTATCAAACTACTCTGTTACTTACAATTTCAGCACTTGCAGACATTACCTTGCTGAAAACCACTTGTCATTTCCTTCTGCTCCTTGTTGGGTTCGACACTCTTACTTATCGAAAAGAGCTACAATTGATCCCCTATACTTGTAGGTCATAAAGGCTATTTTGTGGCGCCGTTGCCGGGGAGTGAAGCGCCTTTGGTAAGGAAACATTTATATAGTGTGCTGAAATTTATTGTCACTTGTTACTATGGAGAACAATCCTTTGAGGGGTTTGTCCGGGGTATCTTCACCTCGACCGGAACCACAATTAGCTACCCCTCAACCTACTGCACCTACTGAAAATATTGAATATAAAATTCCTTCGGGTATGATAGAACAACTGCTAGCTAATCCTTATGCAGGAGACGGAACCGAACATCTTGATATGCACTTGATATATGTGGAACAAATTTGTGGATTGTTTAAGCTAGCAGGTTTACCCGGAGATGAAGTTATGAAGAAGGTTTTCCCTTTATCTTTGAAGGGAAAAACATTGTCATGGTATAGGCTATGCGATGATATTGAATCTTGGAACTGGAATCGATTGAAATTGGAGTTTCACCAAAAAAATTATCCCATGCATCTAGTTCATCGTGATCAGAATTACATATATAATTTTTGGCCTCGTGAAGGAGAAAGTATCGCTCTAGCTTGGGGGAGGCTTAATTCAATGTTATATCCATGCCCCAATCATGAGCTCTCAAGAGAAATTATTATTCAGAATTTTTATGCTCGGTTTTCTCGTGATGATCAATCCATGCTAGATACTTCTTGTACTGGTTCTTTTATGAAGAAGACTATTGAATTCCGGTGGGATCTTTTTAAAAGAATTAAACGCAATTCTGAAGATTGGGAACTCGACGAAGGTAAAGAGTCAGGTATTAAGCTTAAGTATGATTGTGTTAAATCTTTTATGAATACCGATGCTTTTCAAAAGTTTAGCACTAAATATGGACTTTACTCTGAGATAGTAACCTCCTTTTGTGAATCATTTGCTACTCATGTTGATCCCCCTAAAGAGAAGTGGTTTAAATATCACCCACCTGTTAAAGAAGAAGTTAAAGAACCGGTTCTAGCTAAAGAAGAAACTATACGTTATAATGTTGATCCGGTTGTTCCTACTGCTTATATTGAGAAACCACCTTTCCCTGTTAGGATAAAGGAACATGCTAAGGTTTCAACTGTGGTCAACAAAAGTTATATTAGAACACCCAAACCTAATGAACAAATTAAAGTAGAACCTAGTGTTGCTATGGTTAAGGATCTCTTGGAAGAAAATGTAGATGGGCATGTTATTTACTTCTGTGAAGAAGCTGCTAGAATTGCCAAACCTGATAAAAAGGATAAACGCAGACCTATTGTTGGCATGCCCGTTGTCTCAGTTAAAATAGGAGATCACTGTTATCATGGTTTATGTGACATAGGTGCTAGCTTGAGTGCTATTCCTTACACATTATATCAAGAAATTATGAATGACATAGCACCCGCAGAGATAGAAGACATAGATGTTACTATTAAACTTGCTAATAGAGACACTATTTCACCTATTGGGATTGTTAGGGATGTTGAAGTCTTGTGTGAGAAAATAAAATACCCTATTGATTTTCTTGTTCTTGGTTCTCCACAAGATGACTTCTGTCCCATTATCTTTGGTAGACCTTTCTTGAACACCGTCAATGCTAAGATAGATTGTGAGAAACAAACTATCGGTGTTATTTTTGGTGATGAGTCTCATGAGTTTAATTTTCCCAAGTTTAGTAGAAAGCTTCACGAAAAAGAATTGCCTAGTAAGGATGAAATAATTGGTCTTTCTTCTATTGCTGTGCATCCTACTGATCCTCTAGAACAATATTTGCTAGACCATGAAAATGATTTACATATGCATGAAAGAAATGAAATAGATAATATTTTCTTTGAACAACGTCCTCTGCTTAAACACAATTTACCTATTGAAACTTTAGGAGGTCCTCCTCCACCTAAAGGTGATCCTGTGTTTGAGTTAAAACAATTGCAGGACAATTTGAAATACGCTTATCTTGATGAAAAGAAGATATATAATGTTATTATTAGTGCTAACCTTTTAGAATATGAAGAAGAAAGATTATTGAAAGTTCTAAGGAAGCACCGAGCTGCTATTGGATATACTCTTGATGATTTAAAGGGCATTAGTCCCACTCTATGTCAGCACAAGATTAATATGGAACCTGATGCTAAACCCGTTGTTGATCACCAACGTCGGTTAAATCCGAAGATGAAAGAAGTGGTAGGAACGTAAATATTAAAACTTCTGGAAGCAGGTATAATCTATCCTATAGCTGATAGTAGATGGGTAAGCCCTGTTCATTGTGTTCCTAAGAAAGGAGGTATTACTGTTGTTCCTAATGATAAGAATGAACTTATTCCACAAAGAATTGTTACAGGCTATAGAATGGTAATTGATTTTAGAAAATTAAATAAGCAACTAGAAAAGATCATTACCCTCTGCCTTTCATTGATCAAATGCTAGAAAGATTATCTAAGCACACACACTTTTGCTTTCTTGATGGATATTCGGGTTTTTCACAAATACCCGTTTCTCAACCTGACCAAGAAAAGACCACTTTCACTTGTCCCTTTGGAACTTATGCTTATGGACGTATGCCTTTTGGTTTATGCAATGCACCTACTACTTTTCAAAGATGTATGACTGCTATATTCTCTGACTTTTGTGAAAAGATTGTTGAGGTTTTCATGGACAACTTCTCTGTTTATGGGAAGTCTTTTGATGATTGTTTAAGCAATCTTGATCGAGTTTTGCAGAGATGTGAACAAACAAATCTTGTCTTGAATTCAGAGAAGTGCCACTTTATGGTTAATGAAGGTATTGTCTTGGGACATAAAATTTCTGAAAAGGGTATTGAAGTGGACAAAGCTAAGGTTGATGCCATTGAGAAAATGCCATGTCCTAAGGATATCAAAGGTATTCGTAGTTTCCTAGGTCATGTTGGTTTCTATAGTAGATTTATCAAAGACTTCTCTAAAATTTCTAGGCCCCTTACAAATCTTTTGCAAAAGGAAGTTCCTTTTGTTTTTGATGATGATTGCTTTGAAGCCTTTGAAACACTCAAGAAAGCCTTAATTTCTACACCTATTGCTCAACCACCTGATTGGAACTTGCCTTTTGAAATTATGTGTGATGCTAGTGATTATGCTGTGTGTGCTGTTCTAGGACAAAGAGTTGATAAGAAACTGAATTTCATTCATTATGCTAGTAAACCTCTAGACAGTGCTCAATGCAATTATGCTACTACTGAAAAAGAATTTCTAGCAGTGGTGTTTGCTTGTGATAAATTTAGATCTTACATTGTTGACTCTAAAGTTATCGTTCACACTGACCATGCTGTTATTAAATATCTTATGGAAAAGAAAGATGCTAAACCTAGACTTATTCGATGGGTTCTCTTGCTAAAAGAATTTGATTTACATATTACTGATAGGAAAGGAGCCGAGAACCCAGTAGCTGATAACTTATCTAGGCTTGGAAATGTGTTTGATGACCCACTACCTATTGATGATAGTTTTCCTGATGAGCAGCTAGCTGCAATAAATGTTTCTAATAGCACTCCTTGGTATGCTGATTATGCTAATTACATTGTCGCTAAATATTTACCACCTAGCTTTACTTACCAACAAAAGAAAAAATTCTTCTATGATTTAAGACACTACTTTTGGGATGACCCACATCTTTATAAAGAAGGAGTAGATGGTATTATTAGACGTTGTGTACCTGAGCATGAACAGGGACAAATCCTACAGAAATGTCACTCCGAAGCTTATGGAGGGCATCATGCTAGAGATAGAACTGCTCACAAGGTATTGCAATCTGGATTTTATTGGCATACTCTCTTCAAGGATGCCCGTAAGTTCGTCTTATCTTGTGATGAATGTCAAAGAATAGGTAATATCGGTAAGCGTCAAGAAATGCCTATGAATTATTCACTTGCTATTGAACCATTTGATGTTTGCGGATTTGATTACATGGGACCTTTTCCTTCCTCTAATGGGTAGACACATATTTTGGTTGCTTTTGATTATGTTACTAAATGGGTAGAAGCTATTCCAACCAGTAGTGCTGATCACAACACCTCTATTAAAATGCTTAAGGATGTTATTTTCCCAAGGTTTAGAGTCCCTAGATATTTAATGACTGATGGTGGTTCACACTTTATTCATGGTGCTTTCCGGAAAATGCTTGCCAAGTATGATGTTAATGTTGGGGAACGTAGTAATTTCAAAAAATTTCTACGCACACGCAAGATCATGGTGATGCATAGCAACGAGAGGGGAGAGTGTTGTCCACGTACCCTCGTAGACCGAAAAAGGAAGCGTTAGCACAACGCGGTTGATGTTGTCGTACGTCTTCACGATCCGACCGATCCAAGTACCGAACGTACGGCACCTCCGAGTTCAGCACACGTTCAGCTCGATGACGTCCCTCGAACTCCGATCCAGCCGAGCTTTGAGGGAGAGTTCCGTCAGCATGACGGCGTGGTGACGATGATGATGTTCTACCGACGTAGGGCTTCGCCTAAGCACCGCTACGATATTATCGAGGTGGATTATGGTGGAGGGGGGCACCGCACACGGCTAAGAGATCAAGAGATCAATTGTTGTCTCTTTGGGGTGCCCCCTGCCCCCGTATATAAAGGAGCAAGGGGGGAGGCGGCCGGCCTAGGAGGACGGCACGCCAAGGGGGGAGTCCTACTCCCACCGGGAGTAGGACTCCTCCTTTCCTTGTTGGAGTAGGAGAAGGGAAGGGAGAAGGAGAAGGAAGGAAGGGGGCGCCCCCCTCCCTAGTCCAATTCGGACTAGTCCATGGGGAGGGGTGCAGCCACCCTTTGGGGCCTTTCTCTCCTTTCCCGTATGGCCCATTAAGGCCCAATACGAATTCCCGTAACTCTCCGGTACTCCGAAAAATACCTGAATCACTCGGAACCTTTCTGATGTCCGAATATAGTCATCCAATATATCGATCTTTACGTCTCGACCATTTCGAGACTCCTCGTCATGTCCCTGATCTCATCCGGGACTCCGAACTCCTTCGGTACATCAAAACACATAAACTCATAATATAACCGTCATCTAACTTTAAGCGTGCGGACCCTACGGGTTCGAGAACTATGTAGACATGACCGAGACACGTCTCCGGTCAATAACCAATAGCGGAACCTGGATGCTCATATTGGCTCCCACATATTCTACGAAGATCTTTATCGGTCAAACCGCATAACAACATACGTTGTTCCTTTTGTCATCGGTATGTTACTTGCCCGAGATTCGATCGTCGGTATCTCAATACCTAGTTCAATCTCGTTACCGGCAAGTCTCTTTACTCGTTCCGTAATACATCATCCCGCAACTAACTCATTAGTTACAATGCTTGCAAGGCTTATAGTGATGTGCATTACTGAGTGGGCCCAGAGATACCTCTCCGACAATTGGAGTGACAAATCCTAATCTCGAAAAATGCCAACCCAACAAGTACCTTCGGAGACACCTGTAGAGCACCTTTATAATCACCCAGTTACGTTGTGACGTTTGGTAGCACACAAAGTGTTCCTCCGGTAAACGGGAGTTGCATAATCTCATAGTCATAGGAACATGTATAAGTCATGAAAAAAGCAATAGCAACATACTAAACGATCATGTGCTAAGCTAACGGAATGGGTCAAGTCAATCACATCATTCTCCTAATGATATGATCCCGTTAATCAAATGACAACTCATGTCTATGGCTAGGAAACATAACCATCTTTGATCAACGAGCTAGTCAAGTAGAGGCATACTAGTGACACTCTGTTTGTCTATGTATTCACACATGTATCATGTTTCCGGTTAATACAATTCTAGCATGAATAATAAACATTTATCATGATACAAGGAAATAAATAATAACTTTATTATTGCCTCTAGGGCATATTTCCTTCAGTATCCCACTTGCACTAGAGTCAATAATCTAGTTCACATCGCCATGTGATTTAACACCAATAGTTCACATCACCATGTGATTAACACCCATAGTTCACATCGTCATGTGACCAACACCCAAAGGGTTTACTAGAGTCAGCAATCTAGTTCACATCGCTATGTGATTAACACCCAAAGAGTACTAAGGTGTGATCATGTTTTGCTTGTGAGATAATTTTAGTCAACGGGTCTGTCACATTCAGATCCGTAAGTATTTTGCAAATTCTATGTCTACAATGCTCTGCACGGAGCTACTCTGGCTAATAGCTCCCACTTTCAATATGTATCCAGATTGAGACTTAGAGTCATCTGGATCAGTGTCAAAAACTTGCATCGACGTAACCCTTTACGACGAACCTTTTTTTGACCTCCATAATCGAGAAACATATCCTTATTCCACTAAGGATAATTTTGACCGTTGTCCAGTGATCTACTCCTAGATCACTATTGTACTCCCTTGCCAAAATCAGTGTAGGGTATACAATAGATCTGGTACACAGCATGGCATACTTTATAGAACCTATGGCTGAGGCATAGGGAATGACTTTCATTCTCTTTCTATCTTCTGCTGTGGTCGGGCTTTGAGTCTTACTCAATTTCACACCTTGTAAGACAGGCAAGAACTCTTTCTTTGACTGTTCCATTTTGAACTACTTCAAAATCTTGTTAAGGTATGTACTCATTGAAAATAACTTATCAAGCGTCTTGATCTATCTCTATAGATCTTGATGCTCAATATGTAAGCAGCTTCACCGAGGTCTTTCTTTGAAAAACTCCTTTCAAACACTCCTTTATGCTTTGCAGAATAATTCTACATTATTTCCGATCAACAATATGTCTTTCACATATACTTATCAGAAATGTTGTAGTGCTCCCACTCACTTTCTTGTAAATACATGCTTCACCGCAAGTCTGTATAAAACTATATCCTTTGATCAACTTATCAAAGCGTATATTCCAACTCCGAGATGCTTACACCAGTCCATAGATGGATCGCTGGAGCTTGCATATTTTGTTAGCACCTTTAGGACTGACAAAACCTTCTGGTTGCATCATATACAACTTTTCTTTAATAAATCCATTAAGGAATGCAGTTTTGTTTATCCATTTGCTAGATTTCATAAAATGTGGCAATTGCTAACATGATTCAGACAGACTTAAGTATAGATACGAGTGAGAAACTCTCATCGTAGTCAACACCTTGAACTTTGTCAAAACCTTTTTCGACAAGTCTAGCTTTGTAGATAGTAACACTACTATCAACGTCCGTCTTCCTCTTGAATATCCATTTATTTTCTATGGCTTGCCGATCATCGGGCAAGTCAACCAAAGTCCACACTTTGTTCTCATACATGGATCCCATCTCAGATTTCATGGCCTCAAGCCATTTCGCGGAATCTGGGCTCATCATCGCTTCCTCATAGTTCATAGGTTCGTCATGGTCAAGTAACATGACCTCCACAACAGGATTACCGTACCACTCTGGTGTAGATCTCACTCTGGTTTACCTATGAGGTTCGGTAGTAACTTGATCTGAAGTTACATGATCATCATCATTAGCTTCCTCACTAATTGGTGTAGTAGTCACAGGAACAGATTTCTGCGATGAACTACTTTCCAATAAGGGAGCAGGTACAGTTACCTCATCAAGTTCTACTTTCCTCCCGTTCACTTCTTTTGAGAGAAACTCCTTCTCTAGAAAGCATCCATTCTTAGCAACGAATATCTTGCCTTCGGATCTGTGATAGAAGGTGTACCCAACTGTCTCCTTTGGGTATCCTATGAAGACACATTTCTCCGATTTGGGTTTGAGCTTATCAGGATGAAACTTTTTCACATAAGCATCGCAACCCCAAACTTTAAGAAACTACAACTTTGGTTTCTTGCCAAACCACAGTTCATATGGTGTCGTCTCAACGGATTTAGATGGTGCCCTATTTAACGTGAATGCAGCTGTCTCTAATGCATAACCCCAAAACGATAGTGGTAGATCGGTAAGAGACATCATAGATCGCACCATATCTAATAAAGTACGTTTATGACGTTCGGACACACCATTACACTGTGGTGTTCCAGGTGGCGTGAGTAGTGAAACTATTTCGCATTGTTTTAACTGAAGGCCAAACTCGTAACTCAAATATTTTACCTCTGCGATCATATCGTAGAAACTTTTATTTTCTTGCTACGATGATTCTCCACTTCACTATGAATTTCTTTGAACTTTTCAAATGTTTCAGACTTGTGTTTCATCAAGTAGATATACCCATATCTGCTCAAATCATCTGTGAAGGTCAGAAAATAACGATACTTGCCGTGAGCCTTAACACTCATCGGACTGCATACATCAGTATGTATTATTTCCAATAAGTCAGTTGCTCGCTCCATTGTTCCGGAGAACGGAGTTTTAGTCATCTTGCCCATGAGGCATGGTTCGCAAGCATCAAGTGATTCATAATAAAGTGATTCCAAAAGTCCATCAGCATGGAGTTTCTTCATGCGCTTTACACCAATATGACCTAAACGGCAGTGCCACAAATAAGTTGCACTATCATTATTAACTTTGCATCTTTTGGCTTCAATATTATGAAGATGTGTATCACTACGATCGAGATCCAACAAACCATTTTCATTGGGTGTATGACCATAGAAGGTTTTATTCATGTAAACAGAACAACAGTTATTCTCTAACTTAAATGAATAACCGTGTTGCAATAAACATGATCAAATCATATTCATGCTCAACGCAAACACCAAATAACACTTATTTAGGTTCAACACTAATCTCAAAAGTACAGGGAGTGTGCGATGATGATCATATCAATCTTGGAACTACTTCCAACACACATCGTCACCTTTCCCTTAACTAGTTTCTGTTCATTCTACAATTCCCGTTTCGAGTTACTACTCTTAGCAACTGAACCAGTATCAAATACCGAGGGGTTGCTACGAACACTAGTAAAATACACATCAATAATGTATATCAAATATAGCTTGTTCACTTTGCCATCCTTCTTATCCGCCAAATACTTGGGGTGGTTCCGCTTCTAGTGACCAGTCCCTTTGCAGTAGAAGCACTTAGTCTCAGGCTTAGGTCCAGACTTGGGCTTCTTCACTTGAGCAGCAACTTGCTTGCCGTTCTTCTTGAAGTTCCCCTTCTACCCTTTGCCGTTTTCTTGAAACTAGTGGTCTTGTCAACCATCAACACTTGATGTTTTTCATGATTTCTACCTTCGCCGATTTTAGCATCGCGAAGAGCTTGGGAATTGTTTTCGTCATCCCTTGCATATTATAGTTCATCGTGAAGTTCTACTAACTTGGTGATGGTCACTGGAGAATTCTGTCAATCACTATTTTATCTGGAAGATTAACTCCCACTTGATTCAAGCGATTGTAGTACCCAGACAATCTGAGCACATGCTCACTGCTTGAGCTATTCTCCTCCATCTTTTAGCTATAGAACTTGTTGGAGACTTCATATCTCTCACCTCGGGTATTTGCTTGAAATATTAACTTCAACTCCTGGAACATCTCATATGGTCCATGACGTTCAAAACGTCTTTGAAGTCCCGATTCTAAGCCGTTAAGCATGGTGCACTAAACTATCAAGTAGTCATCATATTGAGCTAGCCAAACATTCATAACGTCTGCGTCTGCTCCTGCAATAGGTCTGTCACCTAGCGGTGCATCAAGGACATAATTCTTCTGTGCAGCAATGAGGATAATCCTCAGATCACGGATCCAATCCGCATCATTGCTACTAACATCTTTCAACTTAGTTTTCTCTAGGAACATATCAAAATAAAATAGGGGAGCTAAACGCGAGCTATTGATCTACAACATAGATATGCTAATACTACCAGGACTAAGTTCATGATAAATTAAAGTTCAATTAATCATATTACTTAAGAACTCCCACTTAGATAGACATCCCTCTAATCCTCTAAGTGATCACGTGATCCATATCAACTAAACCATGTCCGATCATCACGTGAGATGGAGTAGTTTCAACGGTGATGTTCATATCTACTATATGATTCACGCTCGACCTTTCGGTCTCCGTGTTCCGAGGCCATATCTGTTATATGCTAGGCTCGTCAAGCTTAACCTGAGTATTCCGCGTGTGCAACTATTTTGCACCCGTTGTATTTGAACGTAGAGCCTATCACACCCGATCATCACGTGGTGTCTCAGCACGAAGAACTTTCGCAACGGTGCATACTCAGGGAGAACACTTATACTTTGATAATTTAGTGAGGGATCATCTTATAATGCTACCGTCAATCAAAGCAAGATAAGATGCATAAAATATAAACATCACATGCAATCAATATAAGTGATATGATATGGCCATCATCATCTTGTGCTTGTGATCTCCATCTCCGAAGCACCGTCATGATCACCATCGTCACCGACGCGACACCTTGATCTCCATCGTAGCATCGTTGTCGTCTCGCCAATCTTATGCTTCTACGACTATCGCTACCGCTTAGTGATAAAGTAAAGCATTACAGGGTGATTGCATTGCATACAATAAAGCGACAACCATATGGCTCCCGCCAGTTGCCAATAACTCAGTTATAAAACATGATCATCTCATACAATAAAATTTAGCATCATGCCTTGACCATATCACATCACAACATGCCCTGCAAAAACAAGTTAGACGTCCTCTACTTTGTTGTTGCAAATTTTACGTGGCTGCTACGGGCTTAGCAAGAACCGTTCTTACCTACGCATCAAAACCACAACGATAGTTTGTCAAGTTGGTGCTGTTTTAACCTTCGCAAGGACCGAGTGTAGCCACACTCGGTTCAACTAAAGTTGGAGAAACTGACACCCGCCAGCCACCTGTGTGCAAAGCACGTCGGTAGAACCAGTCTCGCGTAAGCGTACGCGTAATGTCGGTCCGGGCCGCTTCATCCAACAATGCCGCCGAACCAAAGTATGACATGCTGGTAAGCAGTATGACTTATATCGCCCACAACTCACTTGTGTTCTACTCGTGCATATAACATCAACGCATAAAACCAGGCTCGGATGCCACTGTTGGGGAACGTAGTAATTTCAAAAAATTTCTACGCACACGCAAGATCATGGTGATGCATAGCAACGAGAGGGGAGAGTGTTGTCCACGTACCCTCGTAGACCGAAAGCAGAAGCGTTAGCACAACACGGTTGATGTAGTCGTACGTCTTCACGATCCGACCGATCCATGTACCGAATGTACGGCACCTCCGAGTTCAGCACACGTTCAGCTCGATGACGTCCCTCGAACTCCGATCCAGCCGAGCTTTGAGGGAGAGTTCCGTCAGCATGACTGCGTGGTGATGATGATGATGTTCTACCGACGCAGGGCTTCGACTAAGCACCGCTATGATATTATCGAGGTGGATTATGGTGGAGGGGGGGCACCGCACACGGCTAAGAGATCAAGAGATCAATTGTTGTCTCTTTGGGGTGCCCCCTGCCCCCGTATATAAAGGAGCAAGGGGGGAGGCGGCCGTCCTAGGAGGAGAGCGCGCCAAGGGGGGAGTCCTACTCCCACCGGGAGTAGGACTCCTCCTTTCCTTGTTGGAGTAGGAGAAGGGAAGGGAGGGGGAGAAGGAAGGAAGGGGGCGCCCCCCACCGTAGTCCAATTCGGACTAGTCAATTGGGAGGGGTGCGGCCACCCTTTGGGGCCTTTCTCTTCTTTCCCGTATGGCCCATTAAGGCCCAATACGAATTCCCGTAACTCTCCGGTACTCCGAAAAATACCCGAATCACTCGGAACCTTTTCAATGTCCGAATATAGTCGTCCAATATATCGATCTTTACGTCTCGACCATTTCGAGACTCCTCGTCATGTCCCTGATCTCATCCGGGACTCCGAACTCCTTCGGTACATCAAAACACATAAACTCATAATATAACCGTCATCTAACTTTAAGCGTGCGGACCCTACGGGTTCGAGAACTATGTAGACATGACCGAGACATGTCTCCGATCAATAACCAATAGCGGAACCTGGATGCTCATATTGGCTACCACATATTCTACGAAGATCTTTATCGGTCAAACCGCATAACAACATACGTTGTTCCCTTTGTCATCGGTATGTTACTTGCCCGAGATTCGATCGTCGGTATCTCAATACCTAGTTCAGTCTCGTTACCGGCAAGTCTCTTTACTCGTTCCGTAATACATCATCCCGCAACTAACTCATTAGTTGCAATGCTTGCAAGGCTTATTGTGATGTGCATTACTGAGTGGGCCCAGAGATACCTCCCCGACAATCGGAGTGACAAATCCTAATCTCGAAATACGCCAACCCAACAAGTACCTTTGGAGACACCTGTAGAGCACCTTTATAATCACCCAGTTACGTTGTGACGTTTGGTAGCACACAAAGTGTTCCTCCGGTAAACGGGAGTTGCATAATCTCATAGTCATAGGAAGATGTATAAGTCAAGAAGAAAGCAATAGCAACATACTAAACGATCATGTGCTAAGCTAGCGGAATGGGTCAAGTCAATCACATCATTCTCCTAATGATATGATCCCGTTGATCAAATGACAACTCATGTCTATGGCTAGGAAACATAACCATCTTTGATCAACGAGCTAGTCAAGTAGAGGCATACTAGTGACACTCTGTTTGTCTATGTATTCACACATGTATCATGTTTCCAGTTAATACAATTCTAGCATGAATAATAAACATTTATCATGATATAAGGAAATAAATAATAACTTTATTATTGCCTCTAGGGCATATTTCCTTCAGTTAACCATAGAATTGCATCACTTATCATCCTCAGTCTAGTGGTCAAGGTAAACTCAGCAATAGAGAAATAAAATTAATTTTACAAAAGACTGTCAATAGGTCCAGGAAGAATTGGTCAAAGAAACTAGATGAGGCACTTTGGGCTTATAGAACAACATATAAAAATCCTATGGGTATGTCTCCTTATAAAATGGTTTATGGAAAAGCTTGTCACTTGCCTCTTGAGTTAGAACATAAAGCATACTGGGCAGTTGATACGTCTCCAACATATCTATAATTTTTGATTGTTCCATGCCGTTATATTATCATTCTTGAATGTTTTACAATCATTTCATAGTCATTTATATCATTTTTTGGTACTAACCTATTGACATAGTGCCAAGTGCCAGTTGTTGTTTTCTGTATGTTTTTTACATCACAGGAAATCAATACCAAACGAAGTCCAAACGCAGCGAAACTTTTTGTGGATTTTTTTGGACCAGAAGACATCCAGTGGCCAAAGAAGTACCGAAGAGGGAGCCCGAGGTGAGCACAAGACACCAGGGCTCGCCTGGAGGCCTAGGCGCGCCCTGGTTGGTTGTGCCCACCTCGGTGGCCTCCCGAACCACCTCTTTTCTCTATAAATACCCCAATATTCCAGAAACCCTAGGGGAGTCGACGAAAATCAATTCCAGCCGCCGTAGAGTCCAGAACCACCAGATGCAATCTAGACACCATCACGGAGGGGTGCATCATGTCCATTGGTGCCTCTTCAATGATGCGTGAGAAGTTCTTTGTAGACCTACGGGTCCGTAGTTAGTAGCTAGATGGCTTCTCCTCTCTCGTTTGATTCTTAATACAATGGTCTCTTGGAGATCCATATGATGTAACTCTTTTTGCGGTGTGTGTCACGTCCCTAGCCTTGCAATGCACTTGGACTAGCTTGGTTGTTGCATCATGTTTAAATTTCTCAGAAACTTGAAATGGGGGATGATAAACCCAAGCAGCAAATGAAATTCAACTAGGTTCAAACTTAAATCTTTTCAATGATCCCAAAATGCCCTTTAGAAATGTTCATCATTTCTGAATTGGTCCAGCACCTCTGACAAAAATGATGCACATATTTCTAGGCCATTCTGGATTTTTGAATTAAATCTTATTGTATTTTATTTTGGGCATTTAAATACTATAAATAATTTAAATGCTCAAATAATGTTGGAACTATTTTTGGGCCACTGAAATAATTCAGCAAGTGTCCACGAATATTTCCAGGATTTTAGGAAATGCCTTGGTATTTTTCCTAAGCTCAAAACTATAGCAGAAAACTAGAAAACGGAAACAAATAAAAGAAGAGAGAGAGAGAGACCCACCTGACTTACCTGGCAGCCCACCTGGCCCAGCTCCTCCAGCTGGCCCAGCCCGCTGGCCTGAAGCGGCTGTCTTCAACCTCTGCCAGTAGGCAGAGGCGTGTCGACAGCGCGCGCGCCCGAGCTCCACCTCCTGCTTGCCACCGAGGCGCCCCCGACGCGTCTGGAGACGCCCCGCAGCCCCTTCGCTCCTCTCCCTCACTCTCTGCTCTCTCCCTCGCCCTCTAGTCCCTTCCCCGAGCGCGACCGAACGCAGCCGTCGCCGCCGACGAGCTCCACCACGGCCACAGCCATCTCCGAGCCCCTCCGACGCGCCCCCGAGCTCTTCAGTGACACCCCCCGTCCTCTCCGACGAGCCACATGACGCCGGACGCCCTGGAGCGCCGTCGTCGACGCCATCTTCGTCCTCTGCACCGACGGCTGTCGTCGACCGATTCATCGTCACCAGGCCGTCCCCGAGCACGCTGAGATCACCGACGCCCCCGCCGTGAGCTCCTCTACCGAACCCCCTGCTCCCCTTGACGAATTCATGCTGCAGCCATCGATCCCCGCCGTGCCAGAAGCTCACCGCCGCCCGGCCTTGTCGCCGCCGTGGCCTGAGCTCGAACGAGTCGCGCCCGTGCACCTCACCGAGCTCCTGGTGACCCCAGGAGGCTGCGCAGCGTCTTACTTCGCTCGCCGTGCCCCGCAACGCCATTTCCGCTGAGACCCGAACTCCGGCCGCCGCCTTTGAGCTCGCCGCTGTCGATATAGGTCGCCCCCGGCGTAACTGACTGCACCACTCGACGCACGGGATCGCCAGCATCACGTAGATGCCCTCCGCCGGCCATTTGGTCGCCGGAGGAGGAATCCCGCACCTCGCCGCCGCGTCTGGCCTCGCCGGCGTCGAGTCGCCGGTGGATTAGGCCCGGTTGACCAGGGATTTGGCCCCCCTAGGGTGACTGACGTGTGGGCCATGCCCCTGTTTAGTTTAGGTGTTAGCTTAGTTAGCGCAAATTAACTTAGTTAATTGGTTGACTCACTGACATGTGGGCCCAGGCCCTAATTAACCTAGATTAGTGCTAACGTAGCACTAACTAACTCTGTTAGTTAGTTGTTACACTGACATGTGGGTCCCAGCCGTCAGGTTTGACCTGGGCTGGCGCCTTTGACCTGTTGACGTCACCATGATGTCATGCTGACGCAGTTAACCTTTTTCTGGAATTATTCTTATATAGGAAATTCCAGAAAATCCTATAAACTTCTAAAAATCATAGAAAATAATCTATATCTCAGAATGAAAAGATTTATATATGAAAAATGATCAGAAAAATCCAATCTATCCATATGTACTAGTTTCATGCATGTTATAGCAACCTAACCTTGCTGTTTAGATGAAACAAGATAATGCACTTATATGACTCTATAAAATGGGTTTGCATTTGAATCTTTGGTTCAAATGGACTCATCTTAATCTGTTCTAGCTTCCATTAGCCCAAAAAACATTCATATTGCCATGTCATGATAATGCATCATATTGTGCATTGCATTGATTGTATTTCTTCTCTGTTGCCGGTATTTGTCCCCTCTCGGTAGACGATGTTCCGACGTTGTGATCGTTGACACTAATGAAGACTCAATGCTATCTTCAGAAGTGCCAGGCAAGCAAAACCCCCTTGTTCATTCCAACACAATCCCAACCTCTCGCTCTTGCTCTCTTTTACTGCATCAGGACAACAACGATTCAACTGTTACATGTTGCGGTAGTTGAACCCCCTTTCCTCTGCATGACCTGTCATTGCCACAGTAAATAGATGAAACCCTCTAGCATGAGTAGGAGTTGTTTGCGCCCTGATGTGCCTACTCATTCATGCTTGTTGTCATGCCTGCTACTGCTTAGAGTTGAGTTGGGTCTGATTCATCGGGGATGAATTGTAATGTGGTGAACATGTCCTACTGTTGAGAGCTAAGTGTGTGAACACGATTTGGTAAAGGTAGCGGTGAGAGGCCATGTAGGAGTACATGGTGGGTTGTCTCATTGCAGCCGTCCTCAGGAACTGAGTTCTGTGTTTGTGATCCATGAACAGTTACTACCACACATTCGAATGCTTAAGTGCCCCTCTCGACTTATTAATCAACTTGATCTCTGTCCAGGAGTTGCAACTAGTTTCTGGTGTTTGTAGGTAGTGTTAGTAGTCTACCAAGTGGCACCCGGTACAGGTGGGCTTGGGACAGACTAGGCACCGTGGCCGGGTATGCCAAGCGTTGCCCGTTTGGTGGGCTTGGAACCCTGTACACATCGTTTGGGGCCGTGAGCGACACCCCGGCCGGATCTCCTTGCGGATGGAACCCGAATAGGCGATAAACCTGGATGGGAGACTTGTGTGGTTAGTCAGGTCGTGGCCGACTCCCTCGCCAGGCTTCCGCTTGAAGGTTGCCGAGGTACACGACGTGTACATGGTGGTAAGTGGCGAGAGCGTGTGTGAAGAAGTACACCCCTGCAGGGTTAACATCATCTATTCGAATAGCCGTGTCCGCGGTAAAGGACTTCTGGGTTGCCTGTACAGTTCATAGACAAGTGAAAGTGGATACTCTAAAATGCGCAAGATAAGCGTGAGTGCTATGGATGGCGTTCTCGTAGGGAGACGGGAGCGGATCCATAGTGGTGTATTGATATGGTGAATATGTGGACTCGTGTGCGCCACCTCAAAAGAGTTGCTTGCAGTCGTAGTTCAGGGTAGCCACTGAGTCAAAGCTGGCTTGCTGCAGTTAAACTCCACCACCCCTTTTGTTGATACCGATGCATATGTAGATAGTTCTGATGTAAGTCTTGCTGGGTACATTTGTACTCACGTTTGCCTATTTTATGTTTTGCAGAGAGACGTCAGTCTCGCTAGTAGTGCTGTGTGGACTTCGACGTTTAGCTTGTTACCTCAGCTACGATCTTGTGCCCTCGGCAGGATCTGGTAGATAGTCAGGCTTCTCAGCCTTTTTCATTTGTAGTTGTCTGTACTCAGACAAGTTAAGCTTCCGCATGTGCTTGTTGCTTGTATGCTCTGAATTTTGGGTCATGAGACCCATTTTTGTAATATCTGGCTCTTCGGAGCCTAATGAATAAATACTTTGAGTCGTAGAGTCTTGTTGTGATGCCATGTTGTATTTGCACATATCGAGCATATTGTGTGTATGATTGAAATGCTTGGTATGTGTGGGATCCGACAACCTAGTTGTTTATCCTTGGTAGCCTCTCTTATGGGGAAATGTAGTCCTGTGCTTCCATGAGCCATAGTAGTCAGCGACAGCCCGGTTCACCGGAGTCCTGCTAGCCCAGCACTACTGCTCCGGAACACTTGAATGGCCGGCATGTGATTCACTTCGTTCCTGTGTCTGTCCCTTCAGGGAAATGTCACGCGGTGACATCCGGAGTCCTGCCTAGCCTGCTACAGCCCGGGTTCCCAGAGTCCTGTTAGCCTAGAGCTACAGCCCGGATTCGCACGCTGCTGACCGACATGCTCAATGTTGATTCTTGTATGCCTGTCCCCGTAAGTTAGTGCCACTTTGGGTTCACGACTAGTCATGTCGGCCCGGGTTCTCTGTCATATGGATGCTAGCGACACTATCATATACGTGAGCCAAAAGGCGCAAACGGTCCCGGGCCATGGTAAGGCGACACCCGTGGGAATACAGTGCGTGAGGCCACAAAGTGATATGAGGTGTTACCGGCTAGATCGATGTGACTTGGAATCGGGGTCCTGACAGCTTTGGTATCAGAGCCTGACTGCCTGTAGGTTTACCAAGCCAAACTGGTCAAAGTTGTGTCTAGAAATGCTTTAGTTATACAAGGGAATTGATTGTGGAAGGGAACGTAAGGCTCTTTTTACTCCTTTACCTTATAGCCTTCTGATCCGAGTCATCTTATCTTTCCTACGGGGTTAAGGAGCTAGGATTTCTCTTCTTTCTATCAGGATCACGTGTTACTAATCCATAGACTTATAGGATTGGTAGTTTCAAGTCTCAGTTCAGTTTCTACTAGTTCCGTATGTTCATAGCCGGCCTCAGAACCTTGATATTGTGATGTTGAGTGGTTATGCCACCATTTTGCAGGATGTCTCGAATCTTTTCTAAGCATTTACAACCGTTATGCTGTCCGAGTCATCCCAGGTTCCTAAATAGTCTGATGCACTTGCAAATCCTTTCCGTCCGTTCTTGATGTTCCTTTGGGCCAGATTAATCCCACTAATCGGTGAGTTGAGGTACTCTATTGCCTCGGTATATATGTTGGAGCTATTATTATGACCCTAGGTGTTTTAGGGAGTCACTTAGTAATCTAGCCATGTTTTGTGTTCCCAGTGTGATGATTCTGGCCACCATTCTCGAAAGCATCTCGTGATGCCATTTAGTAGTAGGTATCCTACTCTTGGGTTCTTGACCCAAGATTCACTCTACTTACCTCGTGTTGATAGTGTTGCTCGTACCTTTAGGATATTAGTAACCTTTGCGATAGCCCTCGAGGTCCGTGGTATACCATTCTTCCAAATACCATGAACCATCCTTGGCAGAAGTTCCTCGTTGAACCAAAAGATCACAACAAGAGTGCTCTCGATGAGTTCCCCATTCTGCATTGTCAATCTGCTAGTCCTACCTTTCTGCATGGATTATCTGGAAGAAATATGTTGAACTTGTTTGACATACTAAATCTATGCATCCGCAACTTAGAAAATTATATGTTCCTTGATTGTCCCTCTTTAGTTGTATTCCGACCTTCGTCTATCAATTGATAGTCAAGAGTATGTGTCCATTCGTTCATCGATGCCTATTATTCTTGTAGTCCGTCAAGTCGTTCTATTCCGGAATGACTAGGAGAAACAAACTCCAGTATCTCGTCCATCTCTGGGATTGGGTCAAAGTAGTTGTAATCCACAGATCAAAATGCCAAACCAGTTTTTGTTCTGTTCTACCTTCGAGTATTACCCCCTTTATGTCGAGAATATCGTAGGATTTGCACCACCTCTTATGAATTCTTGACGCAGTGATTGTGACACCCAAGTTTTTTTTATTTGGATTTTTCAAAAGATTTTTATTTGACTTGAGGGGAGTAATTTAAAATTTTCCTTCAAGAGAACTCTCACTCTCAAATATTTTTCCCTTATGGCAAAAGTTTTGTTTGGATTCACCCAAGATCAGCCTTTGGTCTTGGAAGTTCTTGCTTTTCATTTGGACTCAAGACAAAATGTTTTTATCTGGGAAAATAACTTTTGAAAATCTTTTTGAATTTGCACTATGGCTTTTGGAAAGTCCTTTGCCACTTTCAACAATTCCTTCTTGCCATGGCATTAGTGCAAATCCTCTCTCCTAACCACTTCCTCACCTTTGGATCATGATTTGCATCAAATCCAGCAAGTTGAACCTCCCCATGTGATTATTTCCATTCAAATTCTATTCAAATAAATTTCTGCCTTCTTTCCTAGCACTTGGAGATTTACAAAGGAACTCCATTTTCTGTTTTGATTTTTGCCCCCAAACCTTTTTCCCCTCCTAGTCCTTTGAACCCTCAACCTAGAACCATGAAGATCCATTGGTCTTCAGTTCAAAATTTTCAAACTACATCTACTGCAAGTTTGGACCAGATTTGCCAAATTTGGTGAAATTCATTCAAAACCTTCTCGAAAAAATTCCAAGTAAAATCAGGCAGCCCCTGGGTGCTTTGAGTGGTCATCTCACCAAGTTACAGCTCCAGAAAAATTTATCTCATAGCCAAAACCTTCTGTCGAACACCTGCAGTGCACTGTCTATGTCAAGTTCAGAAAGTTCAGAGATTCAGTCAGTGGCTTGCTGTCGTTTTCTTCAGAGAAGGACGTCGATCTCGCCAGTGCCACCGCGTCGCCTTGCTCCTCGTCCCCGCCCTCTTGTTCCTGCACCGCACGAACGCCTGGTGCCTTGCGGGCGTCGGCGACGAGCAGCAGAAGGTGCGCCGCCCCGTGACCGACGCCGGCGGCGGCTTTGCGGACGCCAGCGGGAGACACGGCGCCGACAACGCCACCCAGCGCCGCCCAAACCACCGGAGCCCGCCGCGTGGCCTTCCACTCCCCCGAATGCGCTGCCGCTCTCGTCGTGAACCGCAGGGCGCGGAGCGCGCTCTCTGCCGCCGTTGAGCCCGTGCGGTCACCTCACCGTGGACCGACGCCATTACGCCAAGACCATCTCCGTTTAGCTGTGAAACGACTCCAGTAACCTCCACTGATGCTGCCTGGCCGCTCAAACCACCTGCCAATCCACTGCTCCGCCGTAATCGCTCACCGGAGATTCTCCGTTCACGGCCACCCCGTCGATCTGCCTATAAATAGAGGCCCCGAGCTTCAACTCGAGCACCCACCATCCCTGCACTCCCCCTAGAGCAAGCCTAGCCACTGGTAGAGCCCCGAGGAGGTCTCCTTCCTCGACTCCGGCCGCCGCGACCCGCCACGGGATCCAGCCCGATTCGCCCCCGTGTGCGCTCCTCCGCCTCCATTCTCTTGCCAGTAGCTTCACCTTGCATCCCTCGTTCTGACCCGCGCCTCAATTCGTAGTTTGCAGCCCTCCACCGGAGTTCCCCATCCTCACCCGAGCCGCCGTCCGCCGGAGATAGTGTCGCCGTCGACGTGGTGCTCCCCGTTGGACGAGTCCACCACCCACCGACGTGGAAGAAGACGCTAAAGCTCTTGGTACCCTCCGTTTCTCCTAACTCGCCGTGGTTCGACGCCGGCGTCCACCGCAGTCTTCGGGCGCCGGCGAGCTTTTCAAACCTGACATGTGGACCCCGCGTGTCAGCCTCTGTTCTTTTATTCGCGAACCGTTTTCTGTTGGCGCCTTCGGGCAAAATACGTTTTCTCCTTTGCGCTTGCGCATTCCCAACCGAAGCGTTTTCTGTTTTCTCAGTTAAAACCCTGGAACTTTTCTGTTTCATTACAGATAAGTCCCTGGACAGAAACCTTTATAACTTTTAATAAAAAGGTATTTTTGAGTGATTCTTTTTCTGACAATCTTCAAATTTTGTCTAGTTTTTTATGGGATTTATTTGAAAAATATTTGGAAAATTTTCTGTGCATGTGTTGGTTTTCACGTTAGTACCCGTTTCGTGATTGCCGTAGGTTCCGGAAGAGGTGAAGGAGCCGCGAACTTCGCCGAGCTAGACTCCGACTTCTCCGAACCAGGCAAGCATGTTTTGAACATTTGATATGACAAGTGCTTTACATGTTCACGTGAGAGTTTGTGCGTGGCATATGAGTGTCGGTAAATACCTCGTTGCTTGTAACGCAACGACCCGGTTGTTCCAAAGTTGCGATGATCTCTGATGAGAGATGGCCTAATCATGTGGTGACATGAAGGGCAGCAAGGTGGTACTGTTGTAGCATACCAGCCTTGCGTCATCCGACTTCCTCCGACGTTAACGTGGTTGGAGCCACGTTACCGTTCTTTCCCCTTTCCGTGCTACCACATGTCTCATTGCCAGGATGCGGTTTAGTAAGTTGGTAACCTCTTTCCGTGTACAGACCAAACAGAGAGGCCGGGATGATGGTACCTTGGCCCAGGATTAAAGCCAGTCATCCGGTCAGGGGGCATGGGTGTTTCCGGTTGGGACCGAGAGGGGGGGCACCCCCTTAGAGCGCGCGTATAGAAATTTGATCCCATGCTACGCGAGGTTGTAGCCTCCCCGTCTCAAGGTTTTTCTTGAATGTTGCCGAGGGTGATCCCTGGCTTCGGATGGTTGAATTGGGTGTGTACTGGTTAGACGTGTTTCTTCCAAAACACCGTAGACGGAACTAGTCCCCATGACTACCGAAATCCGTTGGCTGTGGTTAAGTACAAACTCTGCAGAGTCAATTCTTTCCAAATCATCGTATCCATGATCAGTAGTGTGAACATTATATCCATATCTATCCGTGTGAAAAACTTGTCCCCGGTGAACAAGCTCAAGTGGTAAATTCAGATTTATTGTTATTCCTGTGGATGGACTAACTTTATATTTGTCTCATGCTTGTGATAAATTATGTTCCCGAACTATTGTATTATTGAGCTACAATATAAGCCCTTTATGAGACGTCACGCAGACGTCCGACTGTGGCGTGTACTCTTTTCTCACTTTAAATATAAGCCCTTTATGTGATGTCGCTCAGACGTCCGACTGCGGCATGCACTGTCTTTATTTTCTGTTATAAGCCCTTTATGTGGTGTCGCCCCGACGCCCGACTGTGGCATTATTATTCTGCATTTTCCTCTCGAGGAGTCTTTCAGACACTCGTTTGGCACCCGCATTACTATTCTGCATTTTCCTCTCGAGGAGTCTTTCAGACACTCGTTTGGCACCCGCATTACTATTCTGCATTTCCCTCTCGAGGAGTCTTTCAGACACTCGTTTGGCACCCGCATTATTATTCTGCATTTTCCCTCTCGAGGAGTCTTTCAGACACTCGTTTGGCACCAGTATTACTATTCTGCAGTTTCCGCTCGAGGCGTCATTCAGACCCTCGCTTGGCACCCAGTATTTATTATCTCTATGTCTGATCGCACTGGTTAACTTGTTCATATGCTTCATGTTGCATTCGTTATATCTTATGTCCGAACTGTCTTGCGAGTACTTTCATAGTACTCACCTGGCTTGTTGATTTGGCCAGATGTTGATGAAGGCGATCTCTTGGATGAAGAGTTTGATAGCGCGTCCGATGCCTAGAGGAGTCCCAGTCAGTTCTGCGCGATCCCGGATATTGGTCACTTGTATTGTATACGCTTCCGCCACCCGCAATAAGTCTTCTCGAGCCTCACTCCGACGCTCGAAGAGTTGTAGTCTTCTGGAGTCATATCACTCGCTTTGCGATGATATTTTCACCACTGTTATTATCGTGAGTTAGTAGTTTGCCACCCTATCCGCCGTCCTGTTTTAGCGGCGCACATGTAATAAATTGTTGGGCAGTCTCTGCTCAACCTTGTATTATATTTAGTACTCCTGGTATTTTTCTTCTGTGACCAAGATATTGTCTACCAGTGAGAAGGAATTCTTCCTCGCTGGTCCGTAAAAAGGGATTGGTCTCTCAATAATTATTTTATTGAAAAGCCGGTCGTGACAAGCTTGGTATCAGAGCCAGGCTGATTGTAGGAAGCCACTAGGTGCGATCGCTAATCGGTTATTAGCGTCTTTTGTGCTTTTTCAGCATTTTGCAATTGTAGCTATTTTCTGTTGGTCATCATAAATTTATGACATGACTACTCAGAATTTTTGCCTACTTTTGTAGATGGCTGGCAGCAGCTGTGAGAATCGAGTGTTCACCAACGTGCCCGAGGGGTTTGTCAAGCTCCTCGTCTCCATCACCAAGCTCGTGATCGGGCCAGCAGCTCGCCCAGAGTTCACACTCTATCAGCACAAGCTCAGTGACGACGTGTCTATGCACCAAGCCGTGGTGCAGTTCAAGGGAGGACGATCTGCTGCTCGCCACTTCCGTTTTGTGGGAAGGGCCATGCCTACGGAGAGGCATGCCATGCAGATGGCTGCCCGCGAGGCGATAGCTCGCCTTCGGGACATCCTTCCTACGATGAAGACTCATCGCTACCGCTACCTCCCATGCCATGTGCCATAGACCAGCCACTATGCGTTCGCCTACCATCGGGGAGAAAGAGATGAAGCCATCGAGATGGTTGTGGAGTATCTCAAGGCTCTGGAGGAGTCTTTCGACAACCTCGTAGATGATCTTGTGGCTGCCCGCATGGACTTAGTCCGGGGCGGTCCTGCCAGCAGGAAGGAGCTTCTCCACACGGCGCCGCCTCTGACTTTCGTCTCGTCTTCAGCCTCGTATGCACCGGCCGTTTTGGCCACTGCTCGCCGTCTGCCTACCACTGAGGAGTTCGACCGAGTCATCGCTCCTACTCCAGTCAGAGCCGCACCGCCTGCCGCACGCGCTCTACCACCAGTCGCCCCCGCACCATCACCGCAGCGCAGCGTCACGCGCCAGGAGCCAGCTAGAGAGGAGGAGGTTGACTCTCCTGGACCGCTGAGCCTTGCCATCGGCAAGGGGAAGGAGATCTTCACCCTCTCCGACTGAGAGCACCGAGTAGCCGCGTGTTATGCCTGCTTGTATGATGTGTTGTTTTTTTTCTGTACGCTAGTTTGTATTGGTATGGTTGCTTCCGGAGTAGTACGCTAGTTTTAAATAACATGTCAGGATTGTGTACGCGCATCCTGAGTGCTGTATCTTGTGTTTGCTTTTCGCATGTAAGATTTATGTTAAGCACTTCTTCTCCATGAAAAATCATTTGTGTTTCTTTGAAAACCTTGAAGCCTTTTGATTATTGCCTTTGCAAGATTTTTTGTGCTACGCAATTTTTCTCATGGGTTTTGCAAATAATACCCCAGACTGGAAAAATGTCTCGCCCGTGGACTCGCTCCATGCCCAATCAGCCAGAAGAGTTTACGGGACACAGACCAGCAACAATTTCACTCAGGGTCAGTCCAGCCAACAAGACAGTGAAGCAGCACTGTCTCAAGTATGCCGTCTCTTCGAGCAAAGCCAGCAACAGCACCAAGAGATGATGAACCATGTCATCAATATGGGAAACCACCGTGAACCCTATCAACCACATTCCAAGTTATCTGAGTTACAGAAGACTCGCCCCTCAACTTTTGCTCACACCGATAGGCCGCTGGAAGCCGATGATTGGCTTCGTGAGATTGAAAGGAAACTGATTATTGCTCAGTGCTCAGATCATGAGAAGGTGCTTTATGCACCACACTATCTTACTGGAGCAGCCGCAGCATGGTGGGAAAACTTCCTACACATGCATCCCAGGGAACACAACATCACCTGGGAAGAGTTCAAGGAAGGCTTCCGTGGGGCACACATCCCCAGGAGCATCCTAAAGATCAAGAAGAGAGAGTTTGATGACCTGAAGCAGAGAGGCATGTCAGTCACAGAATACAACGGTCAGTTCACCCAGCTGTCTCGTTATGCCTACGACGAGCACATGACAGAAAGCAAGAAGATGGAAAAATTCCTGGACGGCCTGGCACCCGCGCTAAGATGCCAACTGATTGTGCACACCTTTCCGGATTTTAAGACGCTGGTGGACAAGGCCATCACCTTGGAGAATGAGCGCCGTAGTCTGGAAGATATCCGTAAGCGGAAGAGGGACAAGACGACTCTTGCCTGCAGCAACCGAGGCAAGACTGAGGTCCCAAGGACAGACACAAGGAGATCCACGACTACTGAGCCAAGACCCGTCGGACAATTTCATGCCAGGGATAAGGAGTTCACATACCGTCCAGGGGTCACCTGCTATGCCTGTGGTCAACAAGGGCATTATGCTAAACAGTGCCCGAAGCCAAGAGACTCGGCACCCAAGCCGAACAATGGTGGAAACAATCCCGCCCCCAAGCGCAACAACTTCAACCCCAGCAACAACCATAGGAAGGGTCACCTGAACCATGTGACCAGGGAAGAAGCGCAAAATGCCCCAGACATCGTGCTCGGTACGTTCCCTGTCAACACAGTACCTGCCACGGTTTTGTTTGATTCTGGAGCTTCCCATTCGTTCGTTTCGAAGAGTTTTGTTTCGCAACACGGTTTTCCGATACTTCCCTTGGAAAAATCTATGATCATCAAGTCCCCCGGAAATAAGCAAATCGCTCAGGGTTACTGCCAAGGAGTGGTCATTGAGTTCGAAGGACTACAATTCCACGCGAATCTCATCGTGTTGGAAAGTAAAGGACTGGATGTCATTTTAGGGATGGACTGGTTAACCACCAACAAAGGATTCATCGACTGCTTCAATCGGACAGTGATTCTCACTCACAACCACGGCAAGACTATAAGAGTTTCCGCTCAAGAAAGGCCGCGATCGCAGAAACCAACACTGAACAAAATGGACATTGCAGAACTGAGGAAAGTTCCAGTGGTATGCGAGTTTTCTGATGTATTCCCAGAAGAACTGCCAGGCATGCCACCTGACCGAGAGATAGAATTCAGCATTGAACTAGCACCTGGCACCGCTCCCATCTATAAGAAGCCGTATAAAATGGCACCCTCAGAATTGGTGGAGTTGAAGAAGTAGATAAAGGAATTGTTGGACAAAGGATTTATTCGAGCCAGCTCCTCACCTTGGGGTTCGCCTGTGTTATTCGCCAAGAAGAAGGATGGGACACTGAGGCTGTGTATAGACTATCGAGCCCTCAATATGGTCACCATCAAAAACAAATATCCGATGCCACGGATCAATGATTTGTTTGACCAGCTCGCACAAGCCAAGGTATTTTCAAAGATTGATTTGAGATCGGGATACCATCAACTGAAGGTACGGACAGAAGATATTCCCAAGACAGCTTTCACTTCCAGATATGGGTTATACGAGTTCATAGTGATACCTTTTGGACTAACGAACGCCCCTGCATATTTCGTCCACCTCATGAACAAAGTATTCATGAAATTCATGGACAAATTTGTGGTGGTATTCATTGATGACATTCTGGTTTACTCAAGGACACCAGAAGAGCATGCTGAGCACCTCAGAATTGTTTTGGGAGAATTGAGGAAACATCAGTTGTACGCCAAATTTAGCAAGTGCGAATTTTGGCTAAGACAAGTTGGTTTCTTGGGCCATATACTGAACCAAGAAGGTGTGGCCGTAGACCTAGAAAAAGTCAAGGCCATACTGGACTGGAAGCCACCCGCCAATGTTACTGATGTGCGGAGTTTCCTGGGAATGGCCGGATATTACAGGAGATTTATTGAAGGATTCTCCACTGTGGCGAAACCTATGACACAGTTACTCAAGAAGGACAAGAAATTTGTATGGACGGAAGCATGCGAGCAGAGCTTCCAAGAACTCAAGAAGAAGCTGACAACCGCACCAGTCTTAACTATGCCAGACATACACAAGAGCTTTGAAGTGTATTGTGACGCGTCCCGAAAAGGTCTCGGATGCGTGCTAATGCAGGATGGCAAGGTTGTCGCATATGCCTCCAGGCAGCTGCGAAAACATGAGGAAAATTACCCAACACATGACCTGGAGCTAGCAGCAGTCATACATGCACTCAAGGAGTGGAGGCACTTTCTGTTGGGAAATCGCTGTGAAATATATACAGACCATAAGAGCCTCAAATATATTTTCACACAGCCAGAGCTGAATTTACGCCAACGACGCTGGTTGGAACTGGTCAAGGACTATGACGTCGGTATTCACTACCATCCAGGGAAAGCTAATGTAGTGGCCGATGCCCTTAGTCGAAACCCCAGCCCGGACAATGACGGTCCGCAAAATTTGAGGCCTGAGTTTCAGCGAGAGTTCGCTAGGCTCAACATGATGTTAGTCTCTGAGGGCACCGTATCGAACCTGGAGATACAACCCACCCTGGTGGAACAAATCAAGAAGGCTCAACAGGGACATCCCAGCATCAAAGGCATAAAGAAGAAAATGAATCTTCGTAAGACTTTCGAGTTCGTCACCGACGGTGAAGGAACATTGTGGTACCGAAACAGACTTTGCGTACCTAACATTGAGGAACTCAAGTAACAGATCTTGACGGAAAGCCACACCGCTCCATACTCGATTCATCCTGGAGGAACCAAAATGTACAAGGACATTCAGGAAAGATTTTGGTGGCACGGTATGAAAAGAGATATAGCCACATTTATTGCTTGTTGCGATTCATGTCAGCGCATCAAGGCCGAGCATCAAAAGCCAGCAGGGCTACTCCAGCCAAACAGGATACCGGAGTGGAAGTGGGATGAAATAGGAATGGATTTCATCGTCGGACTACCCCGATCACAACGTGGGAATGACGCCATATGGGTTATCACGGACCGACTAACCAAGGTTGCTCATTTCATTCCCGTGAAGACTACCTACTCCACCCAAAGACTGGCAAAGCTTTATCTCTCTCGTATAGTTTGCTTGCACGGAGTCCCAAGGACTATAATATCAGACCGAGGCACCCAATTCGTCTCCAAATTTTGGGATCACCTACAACAAGCTCTGGGCACGCAGCTAGCTTTCAGTACAGCATACCACCCTCAGACTGATGGACAGACGGAACGTGTGAACCAGATCCTAGAGGATATGCTAAGAGCCTGTGTGCTCACCTATGGATCCAGTTGGGAAGAGAGTTTGCCGTATGCCGAATTTGCTTACAACAACAGTTACCAAGCCAGCTTGCAAATGGCACCCTTTGAAGCATTGTACGGACGAAGGTGTCGTACCCCATTGAATTGGTCAGAGACAGGTGACAGCCATATCTTCGGCCCAGATATGCTTAAAGAGGCCAAGGAGAAAGTTAAACAAATCCGGGATAGACTCAAGACAGCACAGAGCCGCCAAAAGAGCTACTACGATCAGAAGCACCGTGAGGTCAGCTTTGAACCCGGTGATTCCGTATACCTCCGTATTCCGTATACAGCTAGCCCCAAGATTTATTGGACCATTTTGTGTAAAGGCACGAAGAGGCACGGTGGCCTACCAACTCGACCTCCCCAAGGAGCTGTCAGACGTCCATGACGTGTTCCACGTCTCACAGTTAAGAAAATGTGTGAGCAACCCAGAAAAACATGTACCTCATGAGGACATTGATATGCAACCAGATCTCACCTACAGAGAAAGACCAGTAAAGATTTTAGAAGAGTCTGAACGGAGGACCTGTCAGAAAACGACAAGATTTTTCAGGGTTCAGTGGAGCAACCACACTGAGGATGAAGCTACATGGGAAAGGGAGGATTTCCTTCGAGCAGAGTATCCATATCTATTTGAGGATCAGCAGAAATCTCGAGGACGAGATTTTTCCTAAGGGGGTAGGTGTTGTGACACCCAAGTTTTTTTATTTGGATTTTTCAAAAGATTTTTATTTGACTTGAGGGGAGTAATTTAAAATTTTCCTTCAAGAGAACTCTCACTCTCAAATATTTTTCCCTTATGGCAAAAGTTTTGTTTGGATTCACCCAAGATCTGCCTTTGGTCTCGGAAGTTCTTGCTTTTCATTTGGACTCAAGACAAAATGTTTTTATCTGGGAAAATAACCCCTTTCAGACACTCGTTTGGCACCCGCATTATTATTCTGCATTTTCCCTCTCGAGGAGTCTTTCAGACACTCGTTTGGCACCAGTATTACTATTCTGCAGTTTCCGCTCGAGGCGTCATTCAGACCCTCGCTTGGCACCCAGTATTTATTATCTCTATGTCTGATCGCACTGGTTAACTTGTTCATATGCTTCATGTTGCATTCGTTATATCTTATGTCTGAACTGTCTTGCGAGTACTTTTATAGTACTCACCTGGCTTGTTGATTTGGCCAGATGTTGACGAAGGCGATCTCTTGGATGAAGAGTTTGATAGCGCGTCCGATGCCTAGAGGAGTCCCAGTCAGTTCTGAGCAATCCCGGATATTGGTCACTTGTATTGTATACGCTTCCGCCACCCGCAATAAGTCTTCTCGAGCCTCACTCCGACACTCGAAGAGTTGTAGTCTTCTGGAGTCATATCACTCGCTTCGCGATGATATTTTCACCACTGTTATTATCGTGAGTTAGTAGTTTGCCACCCTATCCGCCGTCCTGTTTTAGCGGCGTGCATGTAATAAATTGTTGGGCAGTCTCTGCTCAACCTTGTATTATATTTAGTACTCCTGGTATTTTTCTTCTGTGACCAAGATATTGTCTACCAGTGAGAAGGAATTCTTCCTCGCTGGTCCGTAAAAAGGGATTGGTCTCTCAATAATTATTTTATTGAAAAACCGGTCGTGACAGTGATACTCCTCACCATCATCACTCATTTCTTGGTCCCGTGTTGTTGCAACTGGAATGCCGACAAGTGAACTATGATGTGTGAAATCAATACTCCTAGCAACTCCGTTGCTTGGTAGTTAAAGGACAATAATTTCATCCTTAGCGTGTTGGTTACTAAATCACATCCTAAGGTTGATCGTGCTACCTAGTCCTTACTTCCGGTGCACTATTCAATCAATGAGTTAGGATTATTCAATACCTTGCTTATTTGATCATATCGTCTTGCTCTGAAAGGCGAGATTGTTCTCGAGCCTAGTAACATATCGGTGGTTCGTGATTTTTCGAATATCTTCTCGGAAGTGTTACCAGGTTGTCACCTGACCGCTATGTTGAGTTCGTGATCAAGTGGGTTTCTTGTAAACCACCCCTTCTCCAAGAATCCGTGTTGGATACCCCTGAGCTAGTTGGTTAAGCCAAACAACAACTTGTAGAGTTGGAAGATAAAAGCTTATCTGACTTAGTTCATCACTAAGGGATATCTTTTGGTGTGTGTGTTGAAGAAAGATGATATCTTCATTGATTGATCCTTGTGATCAACTGTTGGATCTACTGTCTTGTCAATACTTTGATTTGAGTATGGGCTATCGTCAAATCAAATCAGAACCAACGATGTTTGTAATGTTGTCTTACTCGTGGTTGATTCCTCGAGCATACACCATTATATCTTTTGGTCTGACCAATGCTATCTTCGTGTTCACTTAATTATGGAATTCCATCTATATGGGAGCCTGGATAAATTGTTGCTGAGCCCATCGGCAACATTTTTATCTCCTCCATGATTCATAATGAACATATAAGCTAGTGTTGGAAACTTTTTGAAAGCATTTTCTTCGTGCTAGCTCATGAAGTATATGTTTGGATGAAAGAAGTGACTTCGTCTAAGCTCATGTGCATTAGTTGTAAGTTGCCGCCGTGAACTCGAGAAAGCTTGTTTTTGCTTCCTTGGAATCATCCCAAGTCAGTCATGCATATGTGCAAAGTATTCTGTGGTCTGTAGACTTGCAACCTTCATTCTATGTGTATCCCTAGCACACCAAGCCACTGGTTGAATTGTTCAAGGAGAAGAAGTTCCTTCCTAAGAGCAAGACTTATGTAAGGGCTTCGATATCCTCGATGATGGTTCCCAACTAGAGCTCGATAGTGTTTTGTTGCAAGACTTCTATGTGATCATGCTTGTCTTGGACAACGTGTTCACATGTATGTAGTAGAACCAGCTCATGTTTTGGAGCTTGCTATCGTAGTTCATTTCCCGAGAATCTCGCAACGTCATCTCGTCGGTTTGTGTTGCAAACTTTCTTTTCCAGACACGTTGTCTGAATTATCCTGTTACCAACCAAATTTGAATCTCAGGCAGATATGATGGTTGGAACTTCTTCCAAGAACTATGATATAGGTTCCAGTGAAGTGGACGCACCTAGCTGGAAGCACCATTATTGTAGTATCTTGATTGAGCTATTTGACCATCTTCTCCATGAGGATTTCGTGTGACTTATTGTAGAAGTTGTTCCTTATGGATCCTTTGTGCTCTCGAAGTCAGACCTTTACTTGATGGCCATGTTGATGCTTTTAAGCATGATCGTGGTACCTAGAACGTCAAGGAGAACATTAGAAGCGGAGTGCTAAATGTCTCTTGGTCGATCATCCAGATCTCGTTTCCTTGGCCTCGCTAAGGTGAAATCTGAGAAAGCGTTGTCTTTCTTTGCATCTGCATTGTCCATCACTATTCATCATGGTAGTACGGTATGTTGCCAGGATCCTCGGCACGGATGTTGGTAAGACCTTGGTGAATATGGAAATGCTCAAGTTCTTGAAAGCACGCTCAGTCACTAGGTTATATCCTTGGTATCAACTGGAATGTGCCTTCCATTTGCCGAGTTGTTCTATAACCATAGTTTCCTTTCCAAATTGAGTGTGCCATTCTTTTGAATTCTTTCAAACGATCATTTGTAAATTGCCTTAGGCTGGTATGAAGAGTTTCAATGATCTCTGAATCAAAGTAATTCTTTTTGCCACTTAAGGGAATATTTCCACGAGTCACCTCCCCCAAGGGGTCCCGTTATGGAATCATGGAAAATATCTCCTCGCTACTTTGAAGCCATGCACCATCCTACTCAAGCGTGGAGTTGTGGCCTACCAAATTGAACCTTCGTCATTTGCTACCTTTCCTCGTTCCAGATGCGTGTTTGTGTCTCAGCTCGAGAGATGTTCTTACATCTCACTCCATCAGTTGATCGTGAGTTGCCAACCTTTGTGAAGATCGAATCCTGTAGAGTTTCCCTCTCTTCCGTCGTCATAGTTGGATAAAGCTCTCGAAAGAAAATATGTCAAGATCAAGATGATGCAATGAATCAACATCTTCGAGAAGAGCAATTGGATCATGAAGATTGTGTTAGTTTGTGTTCCCCTTTGTCCTTTTACCTCATGTGTTGAATCTCGGGACGAGATTCTTGTTTAGTGGGGGTGAGTTGTCACGTCCCTAGCCTTGCTATGCACTTGGACTAGCTTGGTTGTTGCATCATGTTTAAATTTCTCAAAAACTTGAAATGGGGGATGATAAACCCAAGCAGCAAATGAAATTCAACTAGGTTCAAACTTAAATCTTTTCAATGATCCCAAAATGCCCTTTAGAAATGTTCATCATTTCTGAATTGGTCCAGCACCTCTGACAAAAATGATGCACATATTTCTAGGCCATTCTGGATTTTTGAATTAAATCTTATTGTATTTTATTTTGGGCATTTAAATACTATAAATAATTTAAATGCTCAAATAATGTTGGAACTATTTTTGGGCCACTGAAATAATTCAGCAAGTGTCCACGAATTTTTCCAGGATTTTAGGAAATGCCTTGGTATTTTTCCTAAGCTCAAAACTATAGCAGAAAACTAGAAAACAGAAACAAATAAAAGAAGAGAGAGAGAGAGACCCACCTGACTTACCTGGCAGCCCACCTGGCCCAGCTCCTCTAGCTGGCATAGCCCGCTGGCCTGAAGCGGCTGTCTTCAACCTCTGCCAGTAGGCAGAGGCATGTCGACAGCGCGCGCGCCCGAGCTCCACGTCCTGCTTGCCACCGAGGCGCCCCCGACGCGTCTGGAGACGCCCCGCAGCCCCTTCGCTCCTCTCCCTCACTCTCTGCTCTCTCCCTCGCCCTCTAGTCCCTTCCCCGAGTGCGACCGAACGCAGCCGTCGCCGCCGACGAGCTCCACCACGGCCACAGCCATCTTCGAGCCCCTCCGACGCGCCCCCGAGCTCTTCAGTGACACCCCCCATCCTCTCCGACGAGCCACATGACGCCGGACGCCCTGGAGCGCCGTCGTCGACGCCATCTTCGTCCTCTGCACCGACGGCCATCGTCGACCGATTCATCGTCACCAGGCCGTCCCCGAGCACGCTGAGATCACCGACGCCCCCGCCGTGAACTCCTCTACCGAACCCCCTGCTCCCCTTGACGAATTCATGCCGCAGCCATCGATCCCCGCCGTGCCAGAAGCTCACCGCCGCCCAGCCTTGTCGCCGCCGTAGCCTGAGCTCGACCGAGTCGCGCCCGTGCACCTCACCGAGCTCCTGGTGACCCCAGGAGGCTGCGCAGCGTCTTACTTCGCTCGCCGTGCCCCGCAACGCCGTTTCCGCTGAGACCCGAACTCCGGCCGCCGCCTTTGAGCTCGCCGCCGTCGATATAGGTCGCCCCCGGCGTAACTGACTGCACCACTCGACGCGCGGGATCGCCAGCATCACGTAGATGCCCTCCGCCGGCCATTTGGTCGCCGGAGGAGGAATCCCGCACCTCGCCGCCGCGTCTGGCCTCGCCGGCGTCGAGTCGCCGGTGGATTATTCCCGGTTGACCAGGGATTTGACCCCCCTAGGGTCACTGACGTGTGGGCCATGCCCCTGTTTAGTTTAGGTGTTAGCTTAGTTAGCGCAAATTAACTTAGTTAATTGGTTGACTCACTGACATGTGGGCCCAGGCCCTAATTAACCTAGATTAGTGCTAACGTAACACTAACTAACTCTGTTAGTTAGTTGTTACACTGACATGTGGGTCCCAGCCGTCAGGTTTGACCTGGGCTTGCGCCTTTGACCTGCTGACGTCACCACGACGTCATGCTCACGCAGTTAACCTTTTTCTCGATTTATTCTTATATAGGAAATTCCAGAAAATCCTATAAACTTCTAAAAATCATAGAAAATAATCTGTAGCTCAGAATGAAAAGATTTATATATGGAAAATGATCAGAAAAATCCAATCTATCCATCTGTACTAGTTTCATGCATGTTAGAGCAACCTAACCTTGCTGTTTAGATGAAACAAGATAATGCACTTATATGACTCTATAAAATGGGTTTGCATTTGAATCTTTTGTTCAAATGGACTCATCTTAATCTGTTCTAGCTTCCATTAGCCCAAAAAACATTCATATTGCCATGTCATGATCATGCATCATATTGTGCATTGCATTGATTGTATTTCTTCTCTGTTGCCGGTATTTGTCCCCTCTCGGTAGACGATGTTCCGACGTTGTGATCGTTGACACTAATGAAGACTCAATGCTATCTTCAGAAGTGCCAGGCAAGCAAAACCCCCTTGTTCATTCCGACACAATCCCAACCTCTCACTCCTGCTCTCTTTTACTGCATCAAGACAACAAGGATTCAACTGTTACATGTTGCGGTAGTTGAACCCCCTTTCCTCTGCATGACCTGTCATTGCCACAGTAAATAGATGAAACCCACTAGCATGAGTAGGAGTTGTTTGAGCCCTGATGTGCCTACTCATTCATGCTTGTTGTCATGCCTGCTACTGCTTAGAGTTGAGTCGGGTCTGATTCATCAGGGATGAATTGTAATGTGGTGAACATGTCCTACTGTTGAGAGCTAAGTGTGTGAACACGGTTTGGTAAAGGTAGCGGCGAGAGGCCATGTAGGAGTACATGGTGGGTTGTCTCATTGTAGCCGTCCTCAGGAACTGAGTTCTGTGTTTGTGATCTATGAACAGTTACTACCACACATTGGAATGCTTAAGTGCCCCTCTCGACTTATTAATCAACTTGATCTCTGTCCAGGAGTTGCAACTAGTTTCTGGTGTTTGTAGGTAGTGTTAGTAGTCTACCAAGTGGCACCCGGTACAGGTGGGCTTGGGACAGACTAGGCACCGTGGCCGGGTATGCCAAGCGTCGCCCGTTTGGTGGGCTTGGAACCCTGTACACATCGTTTGGGGCCGTGAGCGACACCCCGGCCGGATCTCCTTGCGGATGGAACCCGAATAGGCGATAAACCTGGATGGGAGACTTGTGTGGTTAGTCAGGTCATGGCCGACTCCCTCGCCAGGCTTCCGCTTGAAGGTTGCCGAGGTACACGACGTGTACATGGTGGTAAGTGGCGAGAGCGTGTGTGAAGAAGTACACCCCTGCAGGGTTAACATCATCTATTCGAATAGCCGTGTCCACGGTAAAGGACTTCTGGGTTGCCTGTACAGTTCATAGACAAGTGAAAGTGGATACTCTAAAATGCGCAAGATAAGCGTGGGTGCTATGGATGGCGTTCTCGTAGGGAGACGGGAGCGGATCCATAGTGGTGTATTGATATGGTGAATATGTGGACTCGTGTGCGCCACCTCAAAAGAGTTGCTTGCAGTCGTAGTTCAGGGTAGCCACTGAGTCAAAGCTAGCTTGCTGCAGTATATCTCCACCACCCCTTTTGTTGATACCGATGCATATGTAGATAGTTCTGATGTAAGTCTTGCTGGGTACATTTGTACTCACGTTTGCCTATTTTATGTTTTGCAGAGAGACGTCAGTCTCGCTAGTAGTGCTGTGTGGACTTCGACGTTTAGCTTGTTACCTCAGCTACGATCTTGTGCCCTCGGCAGGATTTGGTAGATAGTCAGGCTTCTCAGCCTTTTTCATTTGTAGTTGTCTGTACTCAGACAAGTTAAGCTTCCGCATGTGCTTGTTGCTTGTATGCTCTGAATTTTGGGTCATGAGACCCATGTTTGTAATATCTGGCTCTTCGGAGCCTAATGAATAAATACTTTGAGTCGTAGAGTCTTGTTGTGATGCCATGTTGTATTTGCACATATCGAGCATATTGTGTGTATGATTGAAATGCTTGGTATGTGTGGGATCCGACAACCTAGTTGTTTATCCTTGGTATCCTCTCTTATGGGGAAATGTAGTCCTGTGCTTCCATGAGCCATAGTAGTTAGCGACAGCCCGGTTCACCGGAGTCCTGCTAGCCCAGCACTACTGCTCCGGAACACTTGACTGGCCGGCATGTGATTCACTTTGTTCCTGTGTCTGTCCCTTCGGGGAAATGTCACGCGGTGACATCCGGAGTCCTGCCTAGCCTGCTACAGCCCGGGTTCCCAGAGTCCTGTTAGCCTAGAGCTACAGCCCGGATTCGCACGCTGCTGACCGACATGCTCGATGTTGATTCATGTATGCCTGTCCCCGTAAGTTAGTGCCACTTTGGGTTCACGACTAGTCATGTCGGCCCGGGTTCTCTGTCATATGGATGCTAGCGACACTATCATATACGTGAGCCAAAAGCCGCAAACGGTCCCGGGCCATGGTAAGGCGACACTCGTGGGAATACCGTGCGTGAGGCCACAAAGTGATATGAGGTGTTACCGGCTAGATCGATGTGACTTGGAATCGCGGTCCTGACAGTGTGTTTGTTGGGATCAGATGAACTTTGAGTTTATGATCAGATCTATGTTTTAATCCATGAAAGTTATTTGAGTTTCTTTCATCTCTTATATGCATGATTGCATATAGCCTTGTATTTCTTCTCCGATATTTGGGTTTTGTTTGGCCAACTTGATCTATTTATCTTGCAATGGAAAGAGGTGCTTTTTAGTGGGTTCGATCTCACGGTGCTTGATCCCAGTGACAGAAAGGGAACCGACACGTATGTATCGTTGCTACTAAGGATAAAGCGATGGGGTCTATTTCTACATAAATAGATCTTGTCTACATCATGTCATCGTTCTTATTGCATTACTCTGTTTCTCCATGAACTTAATACACTAGATGCATGCTGGATAGCGGTCGATGTGTGGAGTAATAGTAGTAGATGCAGGCAGGAGTCGGTCTACTAATCTTGGACGTGATGCCTATATAATGATCATTGCCTGGATATCGTCATGATTATTTGAAGTTCTATCAATTGCCCAATAGTAATTTTTTCACCCACCGTTTGCTATTTTGCTCGAGAGAAGCCACTAGTGAAACCTACGACCCCCGGGTCTCTTTCTCATATTATTTCCCTTTGCGATCTATTTTATTTGCCTTTTATTTTCAGATCTATTAAACCAAAAAAATACAAAAATACCTTGCGGCAATTTATTTTATTTGCCGTTCGATCTACCAATATTTACAACTCTCTCACGTCCGTTTGCCTATCTTGGGCGCCGCTACCCGAAAGGGATTGACAACCCCTTTTACACGTCCGGTGCCGTTTACGTAGAGTTGCTTGGTTCTCCTACTGGTTCGATAACCTTGGTCTCATCACTGAGGGAAATACCTACCGTCGCTGTGCTGCATCATCCCTTCCTCTTTGGGGAAATACCGACGTAGTTTCAAGCTGCATCAAAAGGAATTTCTGGCACCGTTGCCGGGGAGGATCTTCAACATCTATCAGGTTCCTAATCACAAATCTCATCTCCTCGCAATTTACATTATTTGCCATTTGCCTCTCGTTTTCCTCTCCCCCACTTCACAAAAGTTCTCCATTTTATTTGCCCTTTTTTCCTTCGCCGTTTTCTTGCCAGATTTGTTTTTGAGTGCAATCTTGTTGCGTAGTCACCATGACTCAAGAGAACATCAAGTTGTGTGATTTGTCAAATACCAAAAACAATGATTTTATTGGCACTCCTCTTGCTCCTCCCGCCACTAGTGCGGAGTCCTGTGATATTAATACTGCTTTGTTGAATCTTGTTATGAAAGATCAATTCTCCGGTACTCCTAATGAGGATGCCGTGTCCCATCTTAACACATTCGTGGAATTATGCGATATGCAAAAGAAAAAAAGATGTGGACAATGATGTTGTGAAGATGAAATTATTTCTGTTTTCCTTGCGTGATTCCGCAAAAAATTGGTTTTCCTCTTTGCCTCGCAATAGTATCGATTCTTGGAACAAGTGCAAAGATGCTTTCATCACTAAGTATTTTCCGCCCGCAAAAATTATTTTCCTTAGGACCCAGATCATGAATTTCAAGCAACTTGAACATGAGCATGTTGCACAAACTTGGAAAAGGATGAAAATGATGCTAAGGAATTGCCCAACTCATGGGTTAAATCTTTGGATGATCATACAAATTTTTTATGCGGGGTTGAATTTTGTTTCTCGTAGTCTTTTAGATTCCGCAGCGGGTGGGACTTTTATGGAAATTACTTTGGGTGAAGCCACCAAATTGCTTGATAATATCATGGCAAATTATTCACAATGGCATACCGAAAGAGCTCCTACTAGTAAATTAATTCGGTTGAAGAAATTTCTTCTTTGAGTGAAAAAGTTGATGCTCTTATGAGATTGGTTGCTAGTAAAAGTGCTCCTATTGGTTTCAATGATATGCCTTTGTCTACTTTGTTTGAGCAAAATAGTGATGCCGGAGATATGAATTTTATCTGTCGCAATAATTTCAATAACAATGCTTATAGAGGTAATTTTAATCCTAGACCTTTTCCTAGCAATTCCTCTAACAATTATGGTAATTCCTATGGAAATCATCTATTATATATCACCTAATCTCTCTCTTGCACGGGCTTGGAAGTAGGGAGATATACGATCATCGTTGCTGGAAAGATTGATCCATTAATCAGCTTTTCTATCGAGGAGGTCACGAGCACGTGAAGGTCGAGGTGCAGCGGAAGGCACGTCTAGTGCCCCAACGACAACAAGCACTGATGCCTGGCTGGGGCTAACGTCTCACAGAAACTCGGCACGGCCATGCGGATGCAGTACGACGCGGCTGGCTGTCCATCACTGAGTTGAAGGTCAAGCTTTCACATCTTGAGACCCATATGGACCCCGTGCTGCCACAATGCAGAACCTCACGCGTACATGAAGCCCTAGGAGCCGCCGCCCATGCCGCCTGGAGACCTTGCTAAAAATACTATGGCATCTTACACTAGTAGAAAAAAGGGGCTTTCATTCAGGCCTGGCAGCCCATTAGTCCCTGTTCTGCCACGAACCGGGACAAATGCTCCATTGGTCCCGGTTCGTGAGCCCAGGGGGCCGGCCGAGGCCTCGTGGGCATTGGTCCCGATTCGTCTGGGCCCATTTGTCCCGGCTCTTGGCACGAACCGGGACCAATGAGCCTCGCTCCTAGCCCACAACCATTGGTGCCGGTTCATGGCAGGAACCGGGATAGAAGGATGGCCTTTAGTCCCGGTTCCAGCCACGAACCGGGATAAATGAGTTGCCTATATATACCACATCGCCGGCGAGCAAACCACTCCACAGTGCTCTGTTTTTTGCTGGCTGGCGAGGAAGGGCATTTGGGTGCTCTAGCTCACCTCTTATGCATGTGATGTGTTCGATGAAATGCCCGAGCCACACTAGTTAGGCTTTCTCCTCTCGAAGCTCGACCTCCGAGCTCCATTTTTCCGAGATTTGTCTAGGTTTAGCGGTCCGTCACGCCCCGTCCTCGTCTTCACCGCCGTCGATCGCCCGCGCCGATCTTGTCGCCGGCACCACCGTGGTGAGCCTCTTGTTCTTATCTTCTTTCTGAAAAAAAATCTTACTTTAGATAGATACTTGTCTAATTTTCTTACTTTTGACACACATAATTATATATAATGCACGCAGATGAACCGGCAATGGATGTACGGTGACAGACACACCTTTGACTACATTAAGGGCGTGCATAATTTTCTCGAAGTGGCTGAGGCAAACAAGCATAATGGTTTTATGTGTTGTCCATGCCCTAATTGTGGGAATACGAGGTCTTACTCTGATAAGAATATCCTTCACACCCACCTGCTTTATAAGGGTTTCATGCCACACTATAATGTTTGGATGAAGCATGGAGAAATAGGGGTTATGATGGAAGACAACGAAGAAGAAGAGGACGATGACAACTATGTGCCCCCTGAATACGGTGATGCTGCAACGGGGGAAGCTGAAGATCAAGAGGACGCTGAAGATCCGTAGGAACCAGACAATGTGCCCCATGATGATCTTCGCCGGGTCATTGTTGATGCAAGGGAAAAGTGCGAAAGTCAAATGGAGAAGCTGAAGTTCGATCGCATGTTAGAGGATCACAAAAAAGGGTTGTACCCCAATTGCTAAGATGGCAACACAAAGCTCGGTACCGTACTGAAATTGCTGCAGTGGAAGGCAGAGAATGCTGTGCCTGACAAAGGATTTGAGAAGCTACTGAAAATATTGAAGAAGAAGCTTCCAAAGGATAACGAATTGCCCGACAGTACGTTCGCAGCAAAGAAGGTCGTATGCCCTCTAGGATTGGAGGTGGAGAAGATACATGCATGCCCTAATGACTGCATCCTCTACCGCGGTGCGTACAAGGATTTGAACGCGCGCATGCCCGGTATGTGGTGCATTGCGGTATAAGATCAGACGAGATGCCCCTGGTGATGTTGAGGGCGAGCCCCGCAGGAAGAGGGTTCCTGGGAAGGTGATGTGGTATGCTCCTATAATACCACGGTTGAAACGACTGTTCAGAAACAAAGAGCATGCCAAGTTGATGCGATGGCACAGTGAGGACCGTAAGAAAGACGGGAAGTTGAGAGCACCTGCTGACGGGTCGCAGTGGAGAAAAATCGAGAGAAAGTTCTGGGCTGAGTTTGCAAGTGACCCAAGGAACGTATGGTTTGCTTTAAGCGTGGATGGCATTAATCCTTTCGGGGAGTAGAGAAGCAATCACAGCACCTGGCCCATGACTCTATGTATGTATAACATTCCTCCTTGGATGTGCATGAAGCGGAAGTTCATTATGATGCCAATTTTCATCCAAGGCCCTAAGCAACCTGGCAACGACATTGATGTGTACCTAAGGCCATTAGTTGAAGAACTCTTACAGCTGTGGAATGGAACATGTGTACGTGCATGGGATGAGCACATGGGGGAAGAATTTGACCTAAAGGCGTTGCTGTTCGTGACCATCAATGATTGGCCCGCTCTCAGTAACCTTTCAGGACAGACAAACAAGGGATACCACGCATGCATGCACTGTTTAGCTGACACCGAAAGTATATACTTGGACAGATGCAGGAAGAATGTGTACCTGGGCCATCGTCGATTTCTCCCGACCAACCATCAATGTCGAAAGAAAGGCAAGCATTTCAAAGGCGAGGCAGATCACCGGAAGAAGCCCGCCATGCGTACCGGTGATCACGTACTTGCTATGGTCTCTAATTTACACGTAATATTTGGAAAGGGTCCCGGCGGACTAGCTGTTCCGAATGACGCTGAGGGACGCGCACCCATGTGGAAGAAGAAATCTATATTTTGGGACCTACCCTACTGGAAAGAGCTAGAGGTACGCTCTTCAATCGACGTGATGCACGTGATGAAGAACCTTTGCGTGAACCTGTTAGGCTTCTTGGGCGTGTATGGGAAGACAAAAGATACACCTGAGGCACGGGAGGACCTGCAACGTTTGCAGGAAAAAGATGGCATGCCTCCAAAGCAGTACGAAGGTCCTGCCAGCTACGCTCTTACCAAAGAAGAGAAGGAAATCTTTTTTGAATGCCTGCTCAGTATGAAGGTCCCGACTGGCTTCTCGTCGAATATAAAGGGAATAATAAATATTCCAGAGAAAAAGTTCCAGAACCTAAAGTCTCATGACTGCCACGTGATTATGACGCAACTGCTTCCGGTTGCATTGAGGGGGCTTCTACCGGAAAACGTTCGATTAGCCATTGTGAAGCTGTGTGCATTCCTCAATGCAATCTCTCAGAAGGTGATCGATCCAGAAATCATACCAAGGCTAAGGAGTGATATGGCGCAATGTCTTGTCAGTTTCGAGTTGGTGTTCCCACCATCCTTCTTCAATATCATGACGCACGTCCTAGTTCATATAGTCGACGAGATTGTCATTCCAGGCCCCGTATTTCTACACAATATGTTCCCCTTTGAGAGGTTCATGGGAGTCCTAAAGAAATATGTCCATAACCGTGCTAGGCCAGAAGGAAGCATCTCCATGGGCCATGAAACAGAGGATGTCATTGGGTTTTGTGTTGCACTACAGGAATCAGCTACTTTGCCGTCTTCCACGGCAGACGGCAAAGGCAAGGATGGCGGACGGCAAAGGCCTTTGCCGTCTGCCGCGGGCGGCAAAAGGCTCCGGCAAAGTAGGCTACGATAAAGAGCTTCTTTGCCGTCTGCTTTCTGAAGCGGACGGCAAAGGGGCCTTTGCCATCAGCGGCGGACGGCAAAGAAAGCCGACGGCAATCAATTTGCTGTTAGTCCGTTAGGCGTCTAACAGTAGCCTTTGCCGTCCGCCGCTGACGGCAAAGAGCATCAAGCTTTTGCCGTCTGCCACTGTAGGCAAACTGACCAAATGGGTCAGCTGCCAGGAAGCACAGGTGGTTGCCACGTGGCTTCTTTGCTGTCCGCGACCACGTGCTCCTCTCTTCTTCCCTCCCTTACCTCGTCCCCTGCCGGGCACCGCTATCGACGAAGAAGGGCCCGGCGGTGTCGCCATACTGTCCAGCAACGCTCGCGGAGAGGTGAGTGTGGAATGGAAGACCTCCCACCACGCGCCGACGAAGAAGGGGCCTCGGAGCGCTCCCGACCAGCGCCCACCATCTTTCAACACCTGCCATGACAAAGAGTAAACAAAATTAGTACAACATAAAAAAATACCGACATGAATAATAATATATGATGTTTTTCATAACAAAATCAAAAATATATATGATGTTTAAATCTACCCGATCAACACAATTATATATGATGTTTCTCATAACAAAATCGAAAAATATATGACCAAACTCATAATTCACAAATATATGACCCCGTCGGCCTCTGGAAGGCCAAAGAGCACCTTTTTGGGAGGTGTCGGGGGTCGGGGTGTCGTGTCGGTGTCGGGGTGCCGTGTCGTGGTCGGGGTGCCGTTTCGGGGTCGTGGTGTCGTGTCGGGGTCGGGGTGTCGGGATGGGGTGTCGGGGTGTCGGGGTCAGGGGGTCGGGGTGTCGGGGTGTGGTGTCGGGGTCAGGGTGTCAGGGTCAGGGGGTCGGGGTGTGGTGTCGGGGTCGAGGTGTCGGGGTCAGGGGGTCACGGGGTCGGGGTGTTTCCTTCTTTCCTTCTTCTTCTTTCCTTCTCTTCTTCTTCTTCTTCTTCTTCTTCTTCTTCTTCTTCTTCTTCTTCTTCTTCTTCTTCTTCTTCTTTCTTCTTTTTCTTTTTTCCTTCTCTTCTTCTTCTTTTATTTCTTCCTTATTTTCCTTTTCCTCTTCTTCTCATCTTCTCCTCTTTTTCTTCTTCTTCTTCTTCTTCTTCTTCTTCTTCTTCTTCTTCTTCTTCTTCTTCTTCTTCTTCTTCTTCTTCTTCTTCTTCTTCTTCTTCTTCTTCTTCTTCTTCTTCTCCTCCTCCTCCTCCTCCTCCTCCTCCTCCTCTTCTTCTTCTTCTTCTTATTCCCCCTTCTACATATTCTTCTTTTCTTCTTCTTCTTTTTTCATCTTTTTTCTACTTCTTATAATTATATAACTAATTAACTAAAACCCATGCACTAGTCTAATCTAATATAATCTAGCACTAAATCTAACACTAACACATATCTAGTCTAATCTAACAAGTAAACAGCAAAAAAGAAAAAAACAGAAAAAAAAACTCACCGGAGATGGCGTTGGCCGGGGCTTCGCAGCGGCAGGGTGGCGGTGGCGACGGGGGCCGTAGGGATTTGGGGCGGTGGCGCCGGGGGCGACGGTGGCACTGGGGCGCTGCGGCTGTGGGCTATTCGGGCGGCGGGGCGGCGGCGCGACGGGGCGGCGGGGCAACGGGGCAAGGGGGCGGCGGCGGGTGGTGGGGCAAGGGGGGCGGCGGGTGGTCGGGGCGACGGAGCGAGGGGCGATGGGTGGGCGGGTGGCGGGGCAAGGGGGCGGCGGGTGGGCGGGTGGCGGGGCAAGGGGGCGGCGGCGGGTGCTGGTGGCGGCGGCGGGTGGCGGTGGTTGTCAGGGAGGAGACAGAAACAGAGAGATGGAGGGGCGGGGTGGGGCTCGGCCGTTAGTTAGGTTAGCTCTTTGCCGTCCGCCCCACCTTTGCCGTCCGCTTTTTTCCCAGCAGACGGCAAAGAAGGGGGCCCGTCAAGTTTTTTATGATGAGCTCGTTAGCGGGGGCCACCTCTCTCTTTGCCGTCTGCCAGCTGACGGCAAAGATTCTTTGCCGTCCGCTAGCGGACGACAAAGAATTGGCTGATGGCAAATACCTTCTTTGCCATCAGCGAGTTTGTTACCGTCCGTTTTCCTGAAGCGGACGGCAAAGACCTTCTTTGTCGTCAACCAACAGACGGCAAAGAACTGGCAGACGGCAAATAAGCTAATTCTAGTAGTGTTGACTTCATTCCTGGCCTTAAGAAGATAGGTCTCCCTAAATCGCGGTATGATGGGAGACTGACTGGAAAAGGCACGCTAGGAGCGGACTCAATAATATGCAGGGACGGGCATTCTTGGTCTCAAGCACACTACACAGTTCTACAGAACTCTACCTTGGTGACCCCGTATGTCGATGAACACAAGAACAGTCTGCACTCCAAACACCCGGAGCAGTGTGACGACTGGATTACATGTGAACACATCAGGACTTTCAGCAGTTGGTTGGAAACACGTCTCAGAGGTGACACCACTGTTTGTGATGAGCTGTACTCGTTCTCCAGGGGACCATCTTCGACTGTATTGACTTACAAAGGATACGAGATAAATGGAATACATTTTACACGATCGCTCAAGATCAAAAGAGCACCAACCAAAACAGCGGTGTCCGCTTTGATGCAGCAACCGAGAGGGGAAAGGACACATATTATGGTTACATAATGGACATATGGGAACTTGACTACGGACATGATTTTAAGGTCCCTTTGTTTAAGTGCAAATGGGTCAATCTGTCAGGAGGCGGGGTACAGGTAGACCCACAGTACGGAATGGCAACAGTGGATCTGAACAATCTTGGGTACACTGACGAACCATTCGTCCGAGCCAATGATGTGGCACAGGTTATCTATGTGCAGGACATGTCTACCAAACCGATAATAAGGAAGCAAATACATCATACGATGAGCCAAAGCGCCACATAGTTCTTTCAGGAAAAAGGGACATTGTGGGAGTGGAGGTCAAGACAGACATGTCTGAAGATTATGAAAAGTTTCATGAATTCCTCCCTTCAAAGTCAAGGCTGACCCAAGCATCCTGATAAACGATGAAGATTATCCATGGTTACGGCGCAATAAGCAAAGCACACAAGCGAAAAAAGTGAAGACTTTCTCTCCACAACTATTATGATGATACCATGCCAACTTTCAACCTTTTCGTAGTTCATTTGAAGTGCCTGTTGTAATAGACGAGTTTCCGTATGAAATCCTGATACTTCGAAACAGATTGTCCGTTTTGTACACGAAGTGCATCCAGTTTTTGCCGTGACCCTCTCTACTTTCTTGCACATTATATGTGGGTGAGATGATGATACCATGCCAACTTTCAACCTTTTCAGAGTTCATTTGTACTGCTTTTCAATTTCAGGGTCTTATAGCTCAAAATAATTAGTAAATGCATGGAAAATAACAAATATCATAAAAAAATAAGTAATTAGAAACAGAAAAAAACTTTAATAAAATATATAAGTAGAAACAAAATAAAATAAACTTCAATAACATAAATAAAATTTATGAAACTAAAATTATCAACATTTTTTCTGGTCAAAACATTATAAGCAACCTCTAGTATTACTGAAACTAAAATTATATAAAATTGATGCAACTAAAATTATCAAAGTTTTTTCTGTTCAAAATCATTAAAAGCAAAAAGAATTTTCATAAAGAACTTTTTTTGTTAGAAACTTTAATAGCAAAAAGAATTATCATAAAATAAAATAAATAATAATTAGAAACAAAATAAAATAAAATAAATAAGTTTTTTGTTGTAAGTAGAAACAAAATAAAACAAATAAAGCAAAAAGAAAAGAAATAAACTAGGAAAAAACAAAAAAAACGCCACCTACTGGGCCACGACGGCCTCAATACGACTAGAAACCCATCAATGGGCTGGATTCAGGCCCGTAGAAGGCCCAATAGGCCCACAGGCAGATACAGTGTGTTTTGGCCTGAAAGCCTGCATTTTAGAGGAGCTCGAGAGGGCAGCGGGAGTGGGGCTTATAAACCACTCTCGAGCTCCCTCAGCTAGCGAGGTGGGACTAAACTTTCGTGCCGCGATGCGGGCAGCACAAGGCCTTTAGTCCCGTTTGGTGCCACCAACCGGTACTAAAGGCGTACATTGGTACCGGTTCATGCCAACAACCGATACCAATGCGCACCCTTTAGTCCCGGTTTGTGCCACCAACCGGGACCAAAGGCCTCTGCTTCCCGCCCTTTGCACTGCTGAAAAGCGACCTTTGGTTCTGGTTGGTGGCTCCAACCGGGACTAAAGGGGTGCTTTGGTCCCGGTTGCTGCCACGAACCGGGACCAAAGAGCTGTCTATATAAGCCACACTTGTGAAATTTTTGGTTCAGTTCTTCTTTCCACTGCCCCGACGCCGTCGCTGCAAGCTCCCCTGCCCCGACGCCGTCGCCGCGCGCGCCCCTACCCCGACGCCGTCGCCGCGCCGCCGCCCCCTGCCCCAACGCCGTCGCCGCGCGCCGCCCCTGCCCTGACGCCGTCGCCGCGTCGCCCCGCGTCGTCACCGCCCCGGTATGCGCCGCCCCTGCTCCGACGCCGCCCCCAGTTAGCCCCGGCCCCCGCGCCCATGCCCTGCCCCCGCCGTGGCCGCCGCCGCCGCCGTGGCCGCCGTAAAAAATATATGATTAGATGATTTTTTTGTTCATAGATGTGATTTTTTTGTTCATATATCATATGATGTTTTTATATTGTTCATAGATGATCGATCATATTTGTTCATATGTATGCAAGCGAAGTCGTTGTAGTTAGTTGTACTGTTTAGGGTTAGGGTCGTCGAGGAAAGAAATTAAGGAAAGAAGAAAATAGGAAGAAGGAAGAAGAAGAAAAATAAGAAGAGGACAAAGAAGAAGAAAAAAAGAGGAGAAGGAGACGGAATGGAGGAGAAGAAAAAAATAGATTAAAATCTATTTTTTCTTCTTCTCCACTATTCCTTCTTCTTCTCTTTTTTTTCTTCTTCTCCTCTTTTTTTCTTCTTCTTCTTCCTCTTCTTTTTTTATCGGGTATGTCGTTGTCGATATACCCCCTCCCCGATAACTTCGACATGAGGGGGGGGGTCGATAAATAATAGAACTAGTTAAACAAGTTTATTTTTAGTAAGTACTACTTTATTTTATTTATAGTAAGTGCTTAGTAGTTGAACTAGTTGATTTAATAAAACTACTTTATTTTACTATAGAAGTAGTTTATTTTTAGTAAGTACTACTTTATTTTATTTATAGTAAGTGCTTAGTAGTTGAACTAGTTGATTTAATAAAACTACTTTATTTTACTATATATAGAAGTAGTTTATTTTTAGTAAGTACTACTTTATTTTTATTTATAGTAAGTGCTTAATTAGTAGTTGAACTAGTTGATTTAATAACATCGCTGGTATTGGGAGGTGCTACCTTCCGAGGGGCGTAGGTTGGTGAGGAGCCAGCCCGTCGTTGACCCGATCCTTGTTTGGTGGCGGTCGCATGGGCCAATGACGGTGCCTAGGCTTCCGGACATCGCGGAGGTGGTACGTCACCGTGTCAGCGAGGAGGACGAGCACGTCTGTCACTACATGGTTGCGTTGGAGGGCAGGTTCGACAATACCTGGCAGGTTCTTCAGGGATCTCACTGGAGCTATGATCCTGTGATGGTTCCTTCCCTTTGGGTGTCCACCGCCCCCGCCGATACCTGTCGGGCGCTACGGTTCTAGCTGTACTAGCGATGCTATATATATGTATGATAGTATTCGAGGTGTATTAGTGATAATATTCGATGATGTATGGACGGAAGAGATGATGTAGTTTTGCTTATAATTGAATGCATGCTAATTTGAATACTACTTTATTTTACGATTTGGTTTTTCTTATTGAATGCTCAAATTGGAAAACTAGTCCTACTTTGAATGCTAAAATTGGAGAGCACTATGCAAGGCGTATGCATATGATTAGTTGATAGCTTATAGGGTTTTTGTTGTCGCAGAAATCTAGGATCCCCCTCCATCATCCCCGCCGTCGTCCCCGTCACCGACCCCCTCCGACCTCGAGGTGAGACCAGCCAAATCCTTTTTTAGAAATATAATTAAACGATATTTCGGGTTGACTTTAAGTCTGTCGAGTCTCCACCATATATGAGAGGACGAAGAATCCCGACTGTTGTCGTGGGGTAGCTTCTCCTTCGTTTCCATGTGCTAGACAATTTGGTGTAATGCACTCGGGAACGAAAGGAGGAGCTACCATCACCGACGGTCACAAATGGCAGAGATTAATCAGTGAGGGAGAGTTCCACCATATATATATGAGAGGACGAAGAATCCCGACTGTTGTCGTGGGGGTCGCTTCTCCTTCGTTCCCGTGTGCTAGACATTTTGGTGTAATGCACTCGGGGACAAATGGAGGAGCGACCATCACCAACGGTCGAATGTATACACCACGTGAGCTGAGAGTTTTCAAGAAAAGACTCGACAAACCGATAGTCAACCCGTGATGAATAATAATGATCTAATTTAGTTTTTGTAGTACATATATTTAATTGTACAAGTTTAATCTTTGAATTATGAACGTAGGAAATGTCACAGTCGGACGACGAAAGTCTCCCCGGGGAGTGCGGCTGGTGCCACGACGATCGAGGTTTGTGCGACAGGCCTCACCTAGATGATGATCAGCGCTTCAGCATTAAGCCCGAGGAGACCTTCGATGTTGAAACGGTACGCAACGACGACAAGTGTTTTTTTCGTAATTAAGCATGACTTCAACTATTTCAACGTGTAATTTTGACCTTTTACAATTCGAGTATAGCTTATCCCATGCCATGCGAGACGCTATGTCTTGGAGAGGATGGATTTTGAAGACCATGAAAATTTTGAAACGAAGAAAATTCACCTAAGGACCCATCATGATGTGGATTTTGAAGTAAATCTGTATAATGCTGAAAGCGTAACCCATTTTGGTTGCAAAAATTGGGAAGCATTTTGCAAGATCTATGGTTTTGATGAGGGTATGCTTGTCACCATGGATCTTGGTGATCGTGACATCGACCAAGACAATATGGACATTCGGGTCGTTGTTGATACGCCTCCAGTTCTACCGCTATGTGAGTTTATCAAACGTAGTTAATTATTAACTAATTTATATTGTTTATTTCAAAATAGTTGACAGCTTATTTCCATTGACAGCTTATTTTGATTGTTCAAACAATGAGCGGAACATGGTAGACAAAACCCACTACACCGATGGCTCCGAGTTAACTTATCAGGAGAAAAATCATCTGGTCGGATTTTGTACTGATCTTGAGAATTACAATATCTAGAATCAAACTCCTCAACATTATGGTCAATACGTGCCACTAGTGCACGTGTTGAACTACGGTAAGTACCATGGAGATTGTTGGAAATATGCCCTAGAGGCAATAATAAAATGGTTATTATTATATTTCCTTGTTCATGATAATTGTCTATTGTTCATGCTTTAATTGTGTTATCCAGAAATCGTAATACATGTGTGAATACATAGACCATAACATGTCCCTAGTGAGCCTCTAGTTGACTAGCTCGTTGATCAATAGATGGTTACGATTTGCTGACCATGGACATCCGATGTCATTGATAACGGGATCACATCATTAGGAGAATGATGTGATGGACAAGACCCAATCCTAAGCATAGCACTAGATCGTGTAGTTCATTTGCTAAAGCTTTTCTAATGTCAAGTATCATTTCCTTAGACCATGAGATCGTGCAACTCCCGGATACCGTAGGAATGCTTTGGGTGTACCAAACGTCACAACGTAACTGGGTGGCTATAAAGGTGCACTACATGTATCTCCGAAAGTGTCTGTTGGGTTGGCTCGGATCGAGACTGGGATTTGTCACTCCGTATGACGGAGAGGTATCTCTGGGCCCACTCGGTATTGCATCATCATAATGAGCTCAATGTGACTAAGTAGTTAGTCACGGGATCATGCATTATGGAACGAGTAAAGTGACTTGCCGTTAACGAGATTGAACGAGGTATTGGGATACCGACGATCGAATCTCGGGCAAGTAAAGTGCCGACTGAAAAAGGGAATTGTATACGGGATTGCATGAATCCTTGACATCGTGGTTCATCCGATGAGATCATCGTGGAACATGTGGGAGCCAACATGGGTATCCGGATCCCGCTGTTGGTTATTGGCTAGAGAGGTGTCTCGGTCATGTCTGCATGATTCCCGAACCCGTAGGGTCTACACACTTAAGGTTCGATGACGCTAGGGTTATAAGGAAGGTTTGTATGTGGTTACCGAATGTTGTTCGGAGTCACGGATGAGATCCCGAACGTCACGAGGAGTTCCAGAATGGTCCGGAGGTAAAGATTTATATATGGGAAGTCACCATACGGTCACAGGAAATATTCGGGGGTATACCGGCATTGTACCGGTACCACCGGAGGGGTTCCGGGGGTCCACCGGGAGGGTCCACCTTCCCCGGAGGGCCTTATGGGTTGTAGGTGGAAGGGAACCAGCCCTTAGTGGGCTGGGCGCCAACCCCCCTAGGGCCCATGCGCCTAGGGTTTGGGGGGAACCCTAAAGGGGGGGCGCCCCCCTTGCTTGGGGGGCAAGCTCCCTCCCCCCTTGGCCGCCGCCCCCCCTCTAGATCTCATCTAGAGGGGCCGGCCCCCTTCCCCCTTCTCCCTATAAATAGAGGGGTGAGGGGAGGTCTGCGGCACCACATCCAAGGCGCAGCCCCTCCCCTCCCCAACACCTCTCCTCCTCCGCGTGTGCTTGGCGAAGCCCTGCCGGAGAACTGTCACTCCACCACCACCACGCCGTCGTGCTGCTGTTGGAGCCTTCTTCCTCAACCTCTCCCTCCTCCTTGCTGGATCAAGGCGTGGGAGACGTCACTGCTCCGTACGTGTGTTGAACGCGGAGGTGCCGTCCGTTCGGTGCTTGGATCATCGGTGATTTGGATCATGACGAGTACGACTCCATCAAGCCCGTTCTCTTGAACGCTTCCGCTCGCGATCTACAAGGGTATGTAGATGCACTCCTCCCCTCTCGTTTCTAGTAAACTCCATAGATTGATCTTGGTGATGCGTAGAAAATTTTAATTTCTGCTACGATCCCCAACAGAGATACCCTGGTAAGATTTTTTAGTATTACGACATCCGTGCATCTTTTGCATACTTCTAAAACTAGTATATCATTGCTAACTATGAAGTTATTACTATGTTTTTCAACAGAGAATCCCAGAGGATTGTGTGCCTCATTTGATGTATCAGAATGGCAACCTTCGTGTTTTGAACATATATCCAGGTCATCCTACGAATCTCCACTGTCCATACCGGATTTCTAAAAGAAGTGGAGACATGCTAATCAGAGAATGGAAAAAATGTATGGACAGTCGTAAGGAGGTTCTTGGAAGCAAAAGGAAGCGACGCGCAAGAATTGGAGACAGGATGATCCACTAGTAGAAAACAGGGCTTTCGTTCGGGCATGGCAAGCCCATTAGTCCTGGTTCAGTCACAAACCGGGACCCATGGGGGCATTCGTCCCGGTTCGTGAGCCTAGGGGGCCGGCCGGGGCCTCGTGGGCATTGGTCCCGGTTCGTATGGACCCATTTGTCCCGGTTCTAGGCACGAACAGAGACCAATGGTCCTCGCTCCTGGCCCACAACCATTGGTCCCGGTTCGTGGCTCGAACCGGGACAGAAGACTGAGCTTTAGTCCCAGTTTCTACCACGAACCGGGACAAATGAGTTGCCTATATATACCCCATCGCCACAGCAGAGCACTCCATAATGCTCTGTTTTTTCTGGCCGGCGAGGGGAGGGCATTTGGGTGCTGTAGCTCACCTCCTATGCACATGAGGTGTTCGATGAAATGTCTGAGCCACACTAGTTAATCTTTCTCCTCTCGAAACTCGACCTCCGAGCTCCATTTTCCCCGAGATTTGTCTAGGTTTAGCGGTCCGTCACATCCCGTCCCCGTCTTCACCGCCGTCGATCGCCCGCGCCGATCTCGTCGCCAGCAGCACCGTGGTGAGCCTCTTGTTCTTATCTTCTTTCTGAAAGAAAAAAAATTCTTACGTTAGATAGATACTTGTCTAATTTTGTTACTTTTATTATTCCTTCTTATTACATAGTGAGATGGTTTCGGTATCCGCCCCCATCGGCCCTCGTCCTGTCTATGATTCGGATGTGGTATATGTTATCTTTTTATAACTATTTGGTTCATTTATTGTTTATGGCAAATATGCCGACCAACGTGACATAGATTTTATTTATCTAGGAGGTGGTTGAACCGGAAATTCCAACCGACCCTATTGTCGAGAGGTTAAATTTAGTTGAAGAAGAAAACAATTACTTGAAGGAAAAAATAAAAAAAATTGAGGAGGAGAAGATGATATTGGAGTTGCATGTTGCGGATGTCGTCGATGATCACAAGATCAAGATGGATGCAATGCGCTTGAAGATTAGAAAGATTAGAAAATATGCCATTCATACCGAGGCTTGGTATCATTATGCCGTTGGATCAATTGTTACCTTGGTTGCGATTATGATCGCATTTGTTTTCACATTGAAATGTTTTACATAGTTTCAATGTATGGTTTAATTAATTAGATGCTCTGGAGAGCTATATGTTGTTAGATGAGAACTATGTATGTACTTTGGTTTTAATGTGATGATGAACTTCTATTAATTTGGTCACTTAATTATCTATTCACGAAGCGCATCTAGTTTTTGCCGTAACCCTCTCAACTTTCTTGCACATGCTATGTGGATGAAATGATGATACCATGCCAACTTTCAACCTTTTCAGAGTTCATTTGAAATGCTTTTCAATTTTAGGGTCTTATAGCTCAAAATAATTAGTAAATGCATGAAAAATGGTGCATGAAAAATAACAAATAAAATAAATAAGTAATTAGAAACAAAATAATATAAACTTTATTAAAATATATAAGTAGAAACAAAATAAAATAAACTTTAATAAAATTTATGAAACTAAAACTAACAAAGTATTTTCTGTTCAAAACATTATAAGAAACCTCTAGTATTATTGAAACTAAAATCATATAAAATTGATGCAACTAAAATTATCGAAGTATTTTCTGTTCAAAATCATTAAAAGCAAAAAGAATTTTCATAAAAAACTTTTTTTGATAAAAACTTTAATAGCAAAAAGAATTATCATAAAGTAAAATAAATAAGTAATTGGAAACAAAATAAAATAAAGTAAATAAGTATTTTGTTCTAAGTAGAAATAAAATAAAATAAATAAAGCAAAAAAGAAAACAAAAAATGGGAAAAAAATAAAAAATGCCACCTATTGGGCCACCATGGCCTGAATACGACTAGAAACCCATCAATGTGCCAGGATTCAGCCCCGCAGAAGGCCCAGCAGGCCCACATGCATAGCAGTGCAAAGATTAGGCCCGTAAGCCTGCAATGGAGAGGAGCTCGAGAGGGTTGGCGCAACAGCGCTTATAAACCACTCTCGAGCTCTCTCAACTAGCGAGGTGGGACTAAACTTTGGCCGCGACACGGGCAGCACATGTCCTTTGGTCCCGGTTGGTGGCACCAACCGGGACTAAAGGGGTATATTGGGCCCGGTTGCCACGAACCGGTACCAATGCACCCCCTTTAGTCCCGGTTGGTGCCACCAACCGGGACCAAAGGCCGCCGCTTCCCGCCCTTTGGGCTGCTGAAAAGAGACCTTTAGTCCCGGTTGGTGGCACCAACCGGGACTAAAGGGTTCATTGGTCCCGGTTGGTGCCACGAACCGGGACCAAAGCTCTTGGTATATAACCAACACTTGTGAAAATTTTCATCTTCATCTCGCAGTTGCCCCTGACGACCCCTCGACGACATCGACGCCGCCAGGCTGCCCCAACGCCGCCCGCCGCCCCCGCCGCCCCCGCCGTCGCCGTTGCCGCGCGCCGTCCCTGCCCCGACGCGCGCCGCCCCTGCCCCGCGCCCTCGCCGTCGCCGCGCCGTCGCCCGTCGCCGTCGCCCGCGCCCGTCGTCGCCGTCGCCCGCGCCCTCGCCTTCGCCGCGCCCTCGCCCGACGTCGTCGCCGCGCGCCGTCCCTGCCCTGACGCGCGCCGCCCCTGCCCCGCGCCCTTGCCCGTCGCCGTCGCCCGCGCCCGTCGTCGCCGTCGCCCGCGCCCTCGCCGTCGCCGACTGTAATGATGTTTTAAATATATTTTTTAGATATATATATATATTTTATGTATGTTCATATATGTATGTATGTATTTTTTTATGTTTTTTCTATGTATGTATATATTTTTTCAATTGTAATAATGTTTTAAAAATACATATATGCAAAAGTTAGATTTCTAGAAAGGAATTTGAATAGGTTTTCAGCAAGGAATTTGAATCTGGTTCAAATTAAATTTGAATGAAATTTGAAAATTTTGAACTATGGATCAGAAGGTTTTTGGTGAAATGGAGTGTGGGTACTGTCATGAAGTTGGAGTAATTTTTGTGGTTGTAAAAGAGTTCTGAAAAGTTTTATATATGCAAAAGTTACATTTTTAGAAAAGTTCTATGTATCTAGCTAGGAAAGGAAGAAGAAGAAAAAGAAGGAGGGGAAAAACGAAAATAAGAAGAGGAAGAAAGGAGAAGAAGAGGAGAGGAAGAAGAGGAGAAATAAATAAGAAGAGGAAAAAAGAAGAAAAAGAAGAGAAGAAGAAAGGAATAGAGGAGAAGAAGAAAAAATAGATATATCTATTTTTTCTTCTTCTCCTCTATTCCTTTCTTCTTCGCCGCTTCTTTTTCTTCTTTTTTTCTTCGATCTTCTCCTCTATTCCTTTCTTCTTCTCCTCTTTTTATTTCTTCTTCGTCTTCTTATTTTTTATCGGGTATGTCGTTGTCGATATACCCCCTCCCCGATAACATTATTTTCCCATGTATGTATGTCGTCATTGTCGATATATATAACTCCCTCCCAGATAACTTCGACATGATGGACGGTCGATATTTATACCCCCTCTCGACCGTGATAACTTATACCACGGGAGCACCCCCCCGGCCCTCTCGCTCGACCAAAACTCTCGAGGACACCCAAAACCTAGAAAAAAACGATGTCGGTCTCCTACCCCCTCCCGCCGCGCCCCTACCCTTGAAGCGTTGCCGAGGCCACCCCAAACCCGGAATAAGCTAGGTCTACGTCTGCACTAATATATCCACCTGCTGTCATGTTTGTGTAATAATTGCCATGTTGTAATATTTGCAGAAACAATGGAGCACGGACGAGACGAGCAAGCAGAAGAGGTGTTGGGGGACATAATCTTAGCCGGAGGTGATATCTTGTCGTATCTTAACGACAATGATGGTCTAGAAGAACAGGGTGAAGAAGCAGGCTACGGTGATCGAAGAGTGGAGGAGGAAAGACATGATTATGACGGCTCCGGTGACCGAATAGAGTCCGGCCAGGTAAATATATTAGTTAAGCCTGTGCTGACTAGCTAATTGATGCATTCATTGTTTTGGTATGTACACATATTAATTAACTCTCGTCTTTCTTCTTTTTTCTAGCCCTCCGGATCGAGCACAACTTCGGTAAAGAGACGAGGCCCGAAGAGAAAGTTGCGCTCGGATGAAAGGTTTGAGATCACAGCAATCGCGCGCGACGGCCAACCGATTGAACCCATCCGGACAAAGGATGCATTTGCTGCTCAGTGCGGGGTTCTTGTTAGGGACAAGATCCCGATCAGCATCCACCAATGGTATAAGCCTAAGAAGGAAGACCCTGAGGTGTCTTATGTCAATGATATGCAGAAAGATGATCTTTGGACTGAGCTGAAGGCAAATTTCACCCTACCGCCAGAGGAGGATCCGGAGAAGCCAGTTAAAGAGCAATTAATCAAGTCTCATGCTCTTAAGAAGATGGCAAACCTATTCAGGAGGTGGAAGAATGATCTGAAAACGTTTGTCGACAAAGAAGAGACACCAGAATTCATCGGCCGGTATGAGAAGATCAGAGATCACTGGCCCGCATTTGTGGCCCACAAGACATCGGAAAAGAGTAAGAAGATGTCAGCGACAAACAACAAGAATGTTGCGAAGAAGAAGCTTCACCATCGCACGGGGTCAGGTGGCTACCTCAAAGCCCGGCCTAAGTGGGCCAAGGCTGAGAATGATCTGCTTGATAAAGGGATCGAACCACAGACAATGAACTGGCCAGACCGTTGCCGGACTTGGTTCTTCGGGGCTGGTGGAAAATTGGACCCTGTATCAGGGAGGTCCGTTTGGACGGACGAACTTTTGAGAATACCAGTCAAGAGGCTTCAATAGTATATCGATGCAGCGCAGGAAGGGACGTTCGTTCCAAACAGAGAGAACGACGAGCTCACAATGGCCCTCGGGAATCCTTAGCACCCTGGACGGACACGAGGCACGCTAGGCTCCGTTCTGTGGAAGGCTGGTTTTCCGGATGTAGGCGGTTACAAAAGCCAGGAGAGGACGAAAAAAGTGGAGCAGACCCAAATTCAGAAGCTGCACGAAAGGGTTCAAGCGCTAGAGGAACGAGACGGCAATCGACATGCCGAAACTACCCCCGAAGCTACCCCGCCATCTCAGCGGAGAAGCAGCGTGGCTTCCACCGAGCTGCTTCAGCCGGAGCATGTCTTGACGGCTCCTGCTAGCTACCCCGTGGATGCTTTCACGGAGTCTCAACATTGCCACCTTATGACGCAATGGCAGAACTTCAAAGTCAAGGCGGCTGTTGGCTCTGTTTTACCTCCTGAACCCGGCGCAACCTACCACTGCCGGCCGATTCCAGAAGGATATGCTAGGGTGATGGTGGATGAAATAACGGAGGGATTTGAGGACCTCCAGCTTGACCACCCTACCGGTGAAGGGAAGACTCGTCTGGGTTCTGCTCTGAAGACTCCATGCCTATGGCGGAAGGAGCTCATCAACCTTCCGAACTAGACGCCTCCGGTGAGTAAGGGCACTCCGCCTCCTCCTCCGCCTCCTCCTCCGGTGTGTGATCAGGGCACTCAGCCTCCTTCTCCGGCGCGTGGAGGCACTCCGCCTCCTCCTCCGGCGAGTGATCAGGGCACTCAGCCTCCTCCTCCGGCACGTGGCGGCACTCCGCCTCCTTCTCCGCCTGTGCCGGCGCGCCAAAGCAGCCAGCCTCCTCCTTCTCCGCCTCGTCAGCAAGGGCGGAAGAGACCCTTTGCCGCTCCGGCTGCTCCAGCGCGTCGTAGTCCTTCTCCTCCGCCTCGTAAGCAAGGAAAGAAGACAGCCGCAGCCGCTCCGTCTGCTCTGCCGGCGTCTAGCAGTACAGCCAGAGGCGGGAGGCAATACAGATTCGGTCCTTCTCTGAACACTCCAGAGAAGTTACCATACGAGAGGACCGAGGAGGAAACCACGAAGATCGTGCGAGCCGAAGTGACGAACTTCTTTGAAGGGGTGAAAGCAAATAAACATCCACCTCCGGAGGAGAAGGTAGATCCGGTGAAAGCGAAGCGCACTCTGGCTGCCCTGACAAAACCACCAAAGTCTCCGCCGAAAGGCAACTATGAGCGCATTTTTGCAAAGACATTTGCCGAAGCGGAGCGGTCGGGAAGTACTGTCAGTGATCAAAGGTTAAAAGAACGACGAGCTGGGAAAAAAATTGCCCAACTCGGCGAACAAGCGAACCAACCGTGCCCCCCGCTCAAGGTGTCTAGCGACATCATCGCTAATGATCCGTGGATGGTGCCCGGTTATAGCAATCTTGGAGATTACCTACCCGACGATGTACATTATGATATCTTGGAGGTGGACGAACACAAATACCATTAGGGGAAGCCTCTCGTCAAAGATGAAAGATCTCTAACAACGATGATGCGAAGATTACATGATTGGTACATGAAAACCTGCAGAGAGTCTGGGGGGAGGAATACTTTGACGCAGTGAGTTAAACCGGAGCATGACCTCGTTGGAATTGAACTGTTGAATGTTCCATTTGAGGAGTTCTTCTAGTTTTTCAATCAAAAGGCCCTCGATAAATCAACGATCACTTGCTACTGTCTGTAAGTAGTAATACTTCTGTCATTAAGTCTCTCTATATAGGTCAGCTCTTTCATTGCATGTATTTATAATTATCCTCACTATATTATGCAGATTGAAGATCGCCGAATTGAAGAAAAGACAAATCGGTGATATTGGGTTCATTAACACAAATCTCATAGATGCAACTGAGGTTAAATATCATGCCGAAAATACCGAGGCCAACTTGCTACGATCGTTGGTAATATATGAAAACACAGATATAATACTCTTTCCTTACAACTTCAATTGAGTGTTACTGTCTTGTGCATATTCGGTTTCCCTTATTAGTCCAGGTTATAGTAATGTAATTGATGACTTATGCATGCGTGCGCAGCTTCCACTATATTCTCCTAGAGATTAAGCTTGAGCAGGGAGTAGTAACCGTCTTAGACTCGAGACGAAAAGATCCCCAGGACTATGCGGACATGACTCAAATGCTCGAGAAGTAAGTTAAATCGATCATTATCCACCATATCAACAACTTTGTTCATTTCCTGATATCAAGTAATTGTTTTCTTTGTCTGGCAGGGTTTGGAGAAAATTCACCAAAAAAAGCTCCGGGACTGACGAAGAAGCTGCAATTTAAACACCCAAAAGTAAGTACTATAGTAGCATGTTCCGCGCATCTCCTAGTGATTCAAGCGCTAGCTTCATCAATACCATTTAGCATGCTTGCTTATCAGTTTGATTGACCTCTATTTCTTGTAAAGTGGTTGTGGCAGGAACCCGGGAATAATTACTGTGGATACTACGTTTGCGAGTCCATCCGCTACACGACCTGTGAGCGGGGCTACTCTGACGAACAATATGAAGTGCGTAAGCAATAATATTCACAATTTTATTTTATTACCATCATTTGTGTTGAGTTTCATTTATTCATATATATATGTATTGACCCCCTTCTTCAAATTAGATCTTTCGGATGCGGGATGAACTCCTAGCACCAGATCGTATGCGAGCAATTCAAGAGGAATTGGCGGCATTCTTCCTTGACCACGTGATCGCTGAAAACAGAGAATACTATGTGGACCCTGTGTTCTTACAATTTAATTAGGAGATTATATTGTAAGAGATAATTATTGTATATATGTAGCCGGTAGTGTCGGATAGATATACGAGAACTTGTTGTTCGACCAATCTCTCGGAGAAGGAGAGGTGGTCGATATCACTTCTCTTTGTATGCATATGTTCATTACGATCTTCTGTTTCCTTCATTTGATTACTAGCTAGCGTGTCTAGTCCTCTCCATACGTATATAGTACGTAGCGTCGACCAAGCACGGAGATAAGAGAGGACACTTCTCTCTATTAATTAGCTAGCTAACACAATATATGAAACACCTAAATTAACCCCCCAAAACCCCCAACCCCCCCCCCCTTTCAAAAACAAAAACAAAAACCCCAGCCACTGAAATGCTGACGCTTGGATGCATATTGGTCCCGGTTAGTGCCACCAACCGGGACCAAAGGCCCTCCTGCCTGGGCTCGCCGCACCGGCCACGTGGAGGCCCATCTGTCCCGGTTCGTGTAAGAACCAGGACTAAAGGGTTAGGGCATTAGTAACGACCCTTTAGTCCCGGTTCAAAAACCGGGACAAAAGGTCCTTACCAACCGGGACAATAGGCCCTTTTTCTACTAGTGATCTCCATTCTCCATAATGGAGAGTCAGGGTCTATATTGTTTTATGCTATTTTACCTTAAATAGGGTATTTAGGTCCTGCATATACTGATGATCATGTGCTAAGAACAATTAAGTAGGGTTGGTTCGATGACTATCTGGATGATGATCGTATGACTTGTTATTAATAACGAGTAGAAGTTGTATGATGATGATTAGTAGGACTTGTTATTATGATGATGCATGATGCGAGCATGAAGAGTTATTATATATCTGTGGGTGAAATGAACATGGATTGGATTGAAGTGAAGGCAACATGCATGTGGTGCATGTCGAAAGTAGTACAATCCAAACTTGATCAAGTTAAGTATTACTTTCGACATGCACCACATGTTGCCTCACTTCAATCTAAGTCATGTTTAGGCATAGCAGTAGTAGTAGCACGGAGATAAGAGAGTACACATCTCTCTATTAGTTACCTATATAACAACCTAAATTAACCCCTAAAACCCCTAAACCACCTCCTTTCAAAAAAAAAAAACAGCCCCTGAAATGCTGATCAAAGGCCCTCCTGCCTGGGCTCGCCGGAGCGGCCACGTGGAGGCCCATCTGTTCCGGTTGGTATAAGAACCGGGACTAAAGGCCTAGGGCATTAGTAACGACCCTTTAGTCCCGGTTCCCCAACCAGAACAGATGAGCCTTATGAATCGGGATAAATGACCCTTTTTCTACTAGTGTTAGTGTTCCTGGAGCGTGACGGCACCGAGGGCAATGGCCACACTTTGGACCCGGCGAGCCGGCCGGTGGGAGACGTCCATGCATGACACGCACAAAGCAAGAAGACGTGCTAATGCATTGAGCCTAGCTAGCTATTCTTCTGGCACGTTCATTTGTCTCCATCCTTAATCACGAATCTGATAATCAATGAATCAGCAAATTATATATAGAGAGACGAGAGATATAGAGACTCTCAGCAGAATAAAAAGGAACATGTCGTTACATGTATGAAACAATTGTGAACATGTATCTTGCTATATACATGTTAATCTAAATGAGGAAAATCATTAAACAAGCCACTGAACCACGAATAGAGCTAAATTTTCACCACTAATTAGCAGTATAATGCACCATGCCTAGAAAATTTTACCTTTCAGAATCACATCGCGCAGGACCACTTGCAGACTAAAATCGCTACTCCGGACCAGGTGGAAGACAGGGGCAAGCACCCACCTTCAGCGGCTTAGATGCTGCAACCACCACGAGGAAGGAGTAAGGCGATGGGTGGCCTCTTCGGGTGCGAATATGCTGTATTACGATAGTTGATCTGCGGCTGTAGCAGCGGCACGCAATAGGTGGGCGATCATGGCGGAGGCCATGACGACGGCCACCATGTCAAGGGGCATCCGTAAGTTCTTCAGTCTGACAAAATTTCTCCACTTTTTATACTTCTCTATGCTAAATTATTAATATGATGTCCGGTTACTTGGTTGTCTGCATGTATCTATGTGATAAAAAAACATGACACCCTTTTTGCAAAAAAAAAAGAGATGATACCCGATTGTTGATTACTAGTATTTGTCATGATTCTAGCACAACCGCTTTAGCTTGTCATAGTTGCTGGAGCAGCCGCCACTAAATAGCTTAGCCTGCCCTTTTAAACTTTCATCAGGGTACGGAGTAGATTGTTTTTGTGAGAGCGTGCATAACTAATTATTTTATCAATCTATAAATCGCCTTCATGCACTGCTGATGTTCGTGTTTTGCTAAGATACTCCATGACCACCTCTTCTTCATCCCTACTCAAATGCTTCATCGCCTTGTATAATTTTGCACTAATCTAATTTTTTTTTTGAGATCACTCAACCACATAGTTTTGGGAAGTCTTCTTGTAAGCTACAAACCACTGATCAGTTGAAAATTGTGACAGTCTATTATCAGGCACAATCAAGATTATATAGTACGAACAATGGAATAAGTTTCACCCAATATACTTCTAGACTACTAAATGTGTAGTGTTTCTAATGAATTTTGATGTTTGAATGACTGACTGGCTAAATGACATGTAGAAACACCATATCTGAGTGTAAGATGAAATTCCTACACATAGCGTATGTCCAGTTCCTTTTGTTGATTCAATAAATTGACTTCTATTAAAGAGGTTGCCCTTGTGCTGTACACTGGCTGAGATGAAAAAAAAAAGAGAAGCACACTACATATTTCTCCCGAAATAGCAAAGAATTTCATCTCAGATCCAACGGGCCCTTATTAAACTAATGAGGTTCACTATATGCTATACACCATTACAGAGATAAAGGGAGCAGAATAAGTTAAAAATTATGTAAAATAATATCCAATCGCTGAACTGGTGGCCTGTTAAGCTAATGAAGTAGTAGAACCTATTATATTTTTATAATAATACGTAATCCATCTAATGTACTTTGCACATAGTCAATACAATCTCTCAATTAGTGTACCCGCACATATTACTCTAACACGTCACATTCCGCAATATCAATTACTACCTGTGAAGCCCAAAGGGAAGTTGATCGATCAAATCGGTATATGGTTAATTATCCAAAATAAGCTATGGGAAAGATGAGCAGTACGATGAACAAACTAGCTTTCATCAAATCTTCTCATACGTAGCTGGTGTTGGCGCCATCGCCATGCGATGACATGCCATGCCCCTCTCAAGATGCAACTTGAGGTGCCATTGTCGGCATGCGTCATTAGAAAATGCCATTAGAACCCTCCATGTTGGATCGGTTTCAGAACGATAGTGTACCGTGTTACTATTTTACTTACACCATTCAAAAGAAGTTGGGACAAAAGAGAAAGTAAGAGATCGATAAAAATGACATGAAAAGGGTGGGATGGGTCCTCAAACAATATGGAATTCACAATGATCAGTCGTAAACAATGGAGCACTTTGTTTTATAAAAGATATGTCAAATTAAACGATAGATAAATTTAATGAAAGATGTTGCCCACAATTTTTGATAAACAATTAACTACATAAATATTGCATGTCTTGTAATATATGTACTATTGATTGATAACAAATTTTAAAACAAAACAATTGAACCTTAGTATGTTGCCCGCGCAAAGTTCTAGCCCGCGCATCGAGCGGGCCACTCTGCTAGTTCTTATAATAATAATAGGAACACCTCTGATCTTGAGAATAATCACTACTGCAGGATGCTGCTAACGTGACACTATGATCAGAGACCCTTCGACGAAACTGTGTGCGATGCAATAATCGCAAACGGGGATGTAAAAAAAACGTCAGAAACTATGATCAGAGACCCTTCGAGGAAACTGTTTGCGATGGCGGAGCCATCAAACACGGTTCAGATTTTAGTTGCGTGTGCGATGCAGGGCACACGTTAACCCGTTCGAACTGTTTGCGATGAGGCAGAACAACAGAAACGGGCAGCCATATCAATGTGTGTGCGATATACGGCATACAGTTCGCTCCGATGAACCGTTTGCTATTAGGGAGTGCAACATAAACGGTTAGCCAGATCAAGGTGTGTGTGATATAGGGCATACGGTTCACTCGGACGAACTATTTTCGATTAGCGAACACAACAGAAACGGTTCAACTTAACAAGATGTGTGTGATACTTGGCAAACAGCCGACTCAGATGAACTGTTTGCGTTGAGAAATTACAACACAGACGGTTAATACAGTTAGTTCGTGTGCGATTCTGTGTGTACAAAAAACTTTGAAAAATGCAAACTAGTTGCTTGCAGTGGCTAGGAGTATCGCACACGATGCGTCTGCGAGTACTCGTGTGCGATGACTAGTATGTTACACATACGTTTTCTTATGTTAACACTTGTGTGATAAATAACACGTGTGGCACCGGATACGGTATTCGGGTTGTGTGTGTGCTTCACTTAGTCTTCCCGCGCTCCAGCGAATGCTTCCCGCGCTCCACATGGGTGAATTGTAAAATCCATGCCTATTCCCTCACCGGTTTCCCGCCACCAGCTAACGGCTTGCTGCATATAACCCAGGCGGCAACGCACCGCCGTGACACTCTGCGAAGATGTAGTCCTCACCCATCTACCATTAGTTATTCCAAGCATGCCAGGCAATGACCAAAGCTTCGACGTCGACGCCTACCTGCGTTACATCTTCGGCGAGGAGAACGAGCCGGAGCAGGTCAGGGAGCAAGAGCTTCATCGGCCGGTGCAGGCACCATGGCCCATCGGTAGCGATATCGGCGTCAAAGTCCTTGGGAGCACAATCGACATATTGCAGAGGAGGTGTGATGAGCAGTTTGCCATCCACCGTGCAAAAGATCCAGAGCTGCTCGGCGGCATGATCGACGACCCACCCGAAGAGCCGCCGTCACCAGTGCTCATCGAGAGCCTGATGCCCCGCAAGGAATGGGCAGAGGACCTCTGCGATTCAGTCAAGACAAAGGCAGCGTGCGGCTTCATCATTGCCCGTGGCGGCTGTGTCAACCTCGATCCCGATGATGTGGTGGCTAGGCTCGAGCGCATCCTTGGCGGAGTTGACATCCCCGAAGAAGTAGAACATCGCCAACGTGATATCTTGAGGATGCAGGTGATCGACGAAATTTGCTACCAGACCAGAGACATGGAAATGCAGCGGTTCTGCGGAGTTATCATGCGCGCGATTGCACGCTGTCAACTTCTTCCGGAAAAGGCCCAGCAGCCCCAAGAGCCTCCCAGCGCCAGCAGCTCCATAGGCGGAGGCGGGTCGGGACACTTGGAGTGAACGGCCGCAACGGTGCTATTCTGATCATGGAGTCCGAGAAGACCATCGTCGGAAGGCCGCCAGCTCAGCCTTTTAGCTTATATTTTATTATAATTGTATGCATATGTAGGTCGTGAGTGTTCTGGGCCTTGCCGCATGTGGCACTTTAAATTATCCTGAATATGTAAGACAATTATTAAGAATTATTAACCGTTGCCATTGTAACTTTGCCTCAATGGCGAGCAAAGCGGAGCGCGCCGCAGCCGCCTCAACGGCGAGCAACCACGTGGTCAACCTTTTGCCATCAATAAATTTTGATCTTGTTTCTCGTCACATTGCTGATTACAACGCAATAAGTAATTGCAAATCTGTTCACACAAATCAAACTAATATGTGTTCACACTTAGCACCGGGCTATAAAAACTACCCACTCGAAAATTACTTCACAGTTCCTCTCCTCATCACCCACAAAACTGGTTTTTTCGGTCAAGTCATTCCGCCATGACCGGTAGGAGGAGTTTAGGGTGGACATATAACCAGGCAACAAAGACCAAGGCCGCGGAAGCACTAGAGAGGTCCCGCCGCGAAGCCGCAGCCGCAGCAGAGATGTCCCGGCGCGCTGCGGAGCCCTCGAACGAGCTCTCACGGGCACGCGAGGGCTCTCACAAGCACATTCGCGGCGTCGGCCATCGCGACGAGCCGACATTCCTGAAGTCCTTCGTTGGCGACGACGACATTCTCGCTGGCGTCACTACGCAGCAGGAGCTGGTCGACGGCTTGATGAAGCTGCTCAAGATCAGCGATGCCTCGGTTGACAAGGCGACCGGCCTCGTCGAGCAACTCATGGGTGACAATGCGAAGCTCCTCAAGTTGGTTGCCGAGGAGGAGGAGGAGGCCGCCGGCTGGAAGATGCTACATGAGCAGAGAAGTGCCTCGAAGATGACGCTGAAAGCGGTCGTCGAGGAACTGATGGGTGGGTTGAGGAAGCTCCGGATTGAGCGCGAGCAGGAGGTGGAGGAATCCGTGGCTGCTTTCAAGCAAAGTCGTGAGGAATTGAAGAAGGAGCTGGAGGATTTCGCCGCCCGGCGATCCATCGACGAGTAGAGACAGTAGCAACGCAGATCGGTGTCTGCAATTTGCTTCTTCTCTTGCCCCCGTGTCTTCCGGGCTTTGCGGCATGTGGAATTTTAAATTATCCGAAATATGAAAGACAATTATTATCTGTGCCACTGTAATTTTGTCATCGTATTATCCGTTGCCATTTTATTTGTGGTCGTATTATCCGTTGCCCTATGTGGCAATTTAAATTAGGGCGGAATACGAGTTGAAAACATGAACAAAGAAAATGCTGCCATGGGATCACAAGCAAACACCCTCCGTCCAGGTGCTTTAATTAACCCATTAATGGAGAAGTTGTGAGCGAGGCGGGTGGCGGCTGGTGCATTGAGGTCAAAGAGCTCGCTTCCCGGTGAGCATGGGAGGCCTTGCTGCTCGCACGTGTCCCGTCGAGCCTGCGAGGTGGATAGGATGCACGCGTCCCATCGAGCCTGCGTGGTGGACTGCTCGCACGCATCCCGTCGAGCCTGCACGGCGGAATTCCCGCACTCGTCCCGTCTAATCAAACAGCTGCACACACGCCACCAATTATGGTTAAATTTCGACACGGTTAATATAATACAACCGTTTGTGATATTAATGTGTCAGCTTTTTGTTTCAAAAAGGACTTCGTTGGCTACTAATGTGTGCGCCTCTTCTCAAACTGGACAATTTTTTTACCACGTCATGAAACCATGCCAAGTTTCATGTTTTTTGGTTGACTTTTTGATTTACTGGGATTTAAAAACCGAGATTCTCAATGTTTCAGGACGACCACAAGTTTGTAATTCATTCCCATTCCTTAAATGAGACATAAACATGCACCCAATGACACATGTACGATTTCCCACCCATTTTGCTTCACTGGAGCATGTGCTTGTAGTTCAAATTTGTATTATGGACTACATTAAATGCGTAGAAAACTTAGTAATTAGTAATATATATATACAATGGCCAAACGAACCCTGAACAATTTCAAATTTCAGCCCGACACTCCTGTTATTCTATGTTGCCTGTATTAAACAAAGTTCAAGGCGAGAAGAGGCAGCGATTATCGTTTCGCACAAGAGGGGCATGTTTCCCTACTGAAACCGCGAGGGTTGCGACAGGCTCAGGTTTGTAAAAGGCTTGTAATATAGCTTCACCTAAATTGGACAATTATATGTACATGTAGTGACACCAGGGCAAGTTTCATGATTTCCTGGTGAGTTTTGGATTTACAGAGATTTAAAAACCGAGATTCGCAATGTTTGTGGCCAAGCCAGGACGGCGAGACGGTTGAATTCGTTCCCATTCGTTCCATGGAACCTAAACATGCACCCAAGGAAACATGTACGTTTTTTCTAGCCATTTTTGTGCACTGGAGCATGTATTTGTAGTTTGGATTTGAATTATGGACATTAAATGCCACTACAAAAAAATACACTTCCGTGATGATACGTGTTTGTCACAGTAGGTCACGTTTTCTATCATGCATGTACATCCATGACGATTTTATCAGAATCAAGATAGTCATACCTGTACTGTCGTAGAAGTGTTTCATGACATTACCAAAATTATCATCACAGAAGTGTCCACTTCCATGACGATAAATCGCGCGTCATAGAAGTGCTTTCGTCAAGGGTGACCGACACGTGGCATCCACCGTAACGGCTCGCTGTTAAGCTATCGGGTCCGGTTTTGGATCCGATAAACCGTTAACAGCCCCGTCCAATGGGGATTTTCCACGTGTAAAATCATCATTGGTTGGAGGAAACACGTGTCAGCTCATCGTTGGAACAGATGTCATCCACTCATTGGACCGAAGGCGCCTATGATACGTCGACACGTGGCACGGCCCAACAGAGGCCCATTCCTGTGAAAAGGCCGGCCCATTTGACTTGGTCAAAAGGTGGCGGGCCAGCCCACGGAAAGCCTATCAACGGCCTGTTCGCATATAGCCCATTTACAGCCCGCTAATTCAGGGCCCGTTACGACCTATCCGAATTAGGCCCAGTAACGTCATCTGGGCCGTCAAATATGATTCCAGCCCGTTTTAACTTCCGGCCCATTGATGGCCCATGACGTATTTCGGCCCATATGAGGCCCTTGGTAACTCTTGGCCCATTAACGGCCCGTGGTGAAACTAGCCCGTAATGAACAGTGTATCACTTTATACCCATTAACGGCCCATTATTCCATTGGGCCGTTTCCAGCCCATGTTATATTTCGGCCTTCTTAGGGCCCATTTATTCTTGAGCTCATTTCCAGCATTAGGTTACTTACGGCCCATTACTGTCATTTTCTGCTTGTGGGCCAAATTCAGCCCGTGGTTACAGTCGGCCCGTTTGTGGCCCGTTAATACGTTGGGCCGTTTTCATAGCGTCATCAAATACGGCCGATTAACAACGACCTGTTATGGTCGGCCCATGAACGGACGATTCCAACTCTAGCCCGTTTACGGCCATAATGCGGTCTGTTATTGGCCCATGTTTGGCCAATCGATCATACGGCCCGTAGAAGGCCCATTGATGATACAACCCGTAGAAGGCCCATTGTGTCTACGGGCCGTAGAAGGCCCATTGTTTCTACGGCCCGTAGAAGGCCCATTGTTTCTACAGCCCGTAGGAGGCCCAGTGTCACTACAGTAAATATGCAGCCCATGGTTATTGTGTCCTAGTTTTAAAAAATAGGTTATTGCGGCAACTAGCAAACCGCGGAAAAAGAACTACACTGACTACAAGCAAACAAATAAATAAGACAACCAGGAAATAAATAAGCAAGCAACTTACGCTAGGCTATCATGGCTATTACACATATTACATCCACTCGGAATCAAAGTTCGCCACGAGTGCAAATATAGGGAACAAAGCAGCATATCACATACACTGGTTGTCAAAGTTGACGACCAGTGCAAATAAATGCCGTAGCAAAACAAGTCCAGAACTGAAACCACTTCAGAAGATCTCAAGAAACAATATCATGGGTACCCATAATGCTGGCAAGATGGTTAGCAAGCTTATTAACTTTATCTTGTTTGGCGCTTAAATCCTCCAGAGCTTGCTGTTGCACAAGAAAGTATGCATCTGAATTCTGCAGGGACTTCCTTAGTCCTTCGGCTTCTGGCCACAACACAGCTGACTGATGCCTTTCAGCTTGTAGCTGAGACTGAAGAAGTCGAAGTGATTCAGGCAGCGAGTTCGAAGAGCTTGTGCCAGCGGTACTGGCCAGTAACTCGAACACTACATCAACGCAGGACTGTGGGGTTTTCTCACTGTCTACAAGATCGTCTTTATCACCTTTCTTGGAGACCAACAGGGTTGTCTCACTATCTTGAACCTTATCTGCATTACTTTCTCTACCATTGCATAGTGGGGGTGCTCTTCTCCAATATTCTGTTCACATACTACAAGAGAAACAAGCAGACACATCACATGTTTAGCATGTAGTATGCGAAACTCATTTTGGTAAACCAGTTCAGTAGTAAGGTGGATAGGATAACAGCATGAAACAAACATATAACTATGTACTATGGTCACTGTATTGTCCATATCATTCTAGTTTATGTTGCCTAATCAAGATAGAGACACAGTTCAACTCATATATATTTTTAAGACACAGCAGCATAGACAGAATATAAGTGTGAGAAACTATATAACATTGGCAACACCTGTAATGTGCATCACATGAGAACATAACTATTTATACAACTGAAACTGAAATCAACATGGAGCAAGAAGTTAGAACAACAATCCAGTTAAAGAAATAGGTTTAAAACATACCTGTTGCGCCATTGGAGTTTCAATTGGATCCTTCAAATTCAAAAGTAGTTGGTATGAGTAAATACAGTGATGCAACAGCAAAGGAGTATGGACCATAGATACGGAATTTGACCTGAGAACAGTTACTCTTCTGCTTTAAACGTGGATTTTGGGTTCGCTGTGGTGGTCTTCGTGCTTTGGGCACTGCAGTTGCTTTACAAACTGCTCGTGTGGGGGTACTCTGTGGTGGACATGGTGCTTTGTCAACTAGAAGTGGGTTACTATCTGCTGGGGTTGCGGTTAGATGGGTTGTAGCTGGTTCTCTACCCAACGGTGTAAGTGTGCAATCTGGAAGAGTCTCGATTATGTGTCGTGGGGCTAGTTTGTGGGCCAGTACAACCATGGTTCTATCTGCATCGACGGGTAGCACTGTCTTTTGTGAAGAACGGGTTTTTGCTCCCTTAGATACTGCCATCACCCCCTCCAATTCAAATGGCTGATAAACAAGAAAAGAAATTGAACGTACAGACATTGTATGATAAACAGATGTGGTAATTCACATATATGTTGTCTAACCAAACAGGACAGCATGACACAATTTCACATATATGATGCCTAAGTAAACAGGATAGCATGACACAGTTTCAGATATATGATGGATAACTTAACAGGATATAATGGCATAATTCAACATATGATGAGTATCTAAACAGGATGACATGACAAAACTATATGATGTCTTTCTAAAATAGGTTGGTATGAAATAATTCACATACATGTTGTCTAAGTATACATGATGGCATGATATAATTGACATAATTGATTCATATACTAAGCAACTGGCACTCGCATGTATGATCTCTAAACTAAGCAGATGTAATTTAATATTGTGCATATGATGTCTAAACTAAGAAATGCAAGACACCATATGCATGATATGAGAAATATAAACATTGCAACTTAGAGCATACACCTCAGGTGGGATATAGGACTGGTCATCTGTCTCTGAATCCTCCTCTAAGGAGCTCCCTATAACCATCGGGATATATGCTTCAACAGGTACCATTGCCTGCTCCGAAGACCTTGTTTTCACTCCAGATTTTTCCATAACCGGCTCAAATGGCTGATACACATGAAGAGTAGTTCATTATACACAGATTGTCGACAAATGGAATACGTAATGAAAAAAAGATGGCATGAGATGATTCACATATATGATGCCTGGCTACATGGCGGTGCATAATTCACATATATGATAACTGGCTGAAAAACATGGCATTGCATAATTCACATATCTAATATAGAAAGCAAACAGGGGGCATTCACACAAAGCATGTCTAATATAAGCAGATGGCATGGCTGAATCCTCCTCTGAGGAGCTATCTATAACCAGCAAGAAATCTGCATCGACAGGTAGCACTGACTGCTCAAAAGACCTTGTTTTCGTTCCAGATTTTCCCATGACCGACTCAAATGGCTGATGCACAGGAAGAGTAGATGAATGTATAAACATTGTTGACAAATGGAATACATTATGGAAAAAATGGCACGATACAATTCACATATACAATGACTGGCTAAATAGGATGACATTGCATGATTCACGTATATGATGCCTGGCTAAAGAAGATGGCATTGCATAATTCCCATGTACTCCCTCCATTCCTAAATATTTGTCTTTTAGAGATTTCAAATGGACTACCACATATGGATGTATATAGACATATTTTAGAGTGTAGATTCACTCATTTTGCTCCATATGTAGTCACTTGTTGAAATAACTAAAAAGGCAAATATTTCGGAACGGTGGGAGTATGATATAGAAACCAAACAGGTGGCATTCACACAAAGCAAATCTAAACTAAGCTGCACTAGTAGAAAACAGGGCTTTTGTTCAGGCCTGGCCAGCCCATTAGTCCCGGTTCTGCATGAACCGGGACCTATGGGGTGCATTAGTCCCGGTTCGTGAGCCCAGGGGCCGGCCGGGCCACGTGGGCCACTGGTCCCGATTCGTCTGGACCTTTTGGTCCCGGTTCCACGCACGAATCGGGACCAATGCGCCTCACCCCTGGCCCATGACCATTAGTCCCGGTTTGTGCCACAAACCGGGACTGAAGGGTTGGTCCTCGTTGTGGTCAGAGTTTAGTCCCACCTCGCCAACCGAAGGGTGCTCACACCGGTTTATAAGCCCGTCCCTCTCTACCTTGTTGAGCTCCTCTCAAAATGAAAACAGATGCCCTTATACAGGGAATTTGACCTAAATTCAGAGTGAATTTCTCTGAAATTCATAGAAATTTATTATGAATTTAGGTTGAATTCTCTCTATAGGTGCATCTATGCTCATTTTTTTATGTTGGGGTTGGCGATCTTTACAGACTTTTTGTGTGTTGAATATGCACCATTCAAAATCAGTCTCTGCTTTGAATGGTTCATTTTGAACACACAAAAAGTCTGGAGTTCAAATAAGTTCAAGAAAATGAAATCTCTTGGTAACAGATGAGTTTTCGTTCGAAACCCTGATACTTCGAAAGAGATTGTCCATTTTGTTCACGAAGTGCATCCACCTTTTGCCGGGACCCTCTCAACTTTTTAGCACAAGAAATGCATGAAAAATAACAAATGAAGTCAGAAAGGATTGAAAAATGATGACGTGGCTTTGAATGGTGCATTTTGAACACACAAAAAGTCAGAAGTTCAAATAAGTTTAAAAAAATGAAATCCCTTTGTAACATACGAGTTTCCGTATGAAATCCTGATACTTTGAAAGAGATTGTCCGCTTTGTACACGAAGTGCATCCACCTTTTGCCGGGACCCTCTCAACTTTCTTGCACATGCTATGTGGATGAAATGATGACACCATGCCAACTTTCAACCTTTTCAGAGTTCGTTTGAAAAGCTTTTCAATTTTAGAGTCTTATAGCTCAAAATAATTAGTAAATGCATGAAAAATAACAAATGAAGTCAGAAAGGATTGAAAATTGATGATGTGGCTTTGAATGGTGCATTTTGAACACACAAAAGGTCAGGAGTTCAAATAAGTTTTAAAAAATGAAATCCCTTTGTAACAGACGAGTTTCCGTATGAAATCATGATACTTCGAAACAGATTGTTCGTTTTGTACACGAAGTGCATCCAGTTTTTGCCGTAACCCTCTCTACTTTCTTGCACATGCTATGTGCATGAAATGATGATACCATGCCAACTTTCAACCTTTTCATAGTTCATTTGAAATGCTTTTCATTTTAGGGTCTTATAGCTCAAAATAATTAGTAAATGCATGACAAATAACAAATGAAGTCAGAAAGGATTGAAAATTGATGATGTGCCTTTGAATGGTGCATTTTGAACACACAAAAAGTCAGGAGTTCAAATAAGTTTAAAAAATGAAATCCCTTTGTAACAGACGAGTTTCTGTATGAAATCCTGATACTTCGAAACAGATTGTCCGTTTTGTACACGAAGTGCATCCAGTTTTTGCCGTAACCCTCTCTACTTTCTTGCACATGCTATGTGCATGAAATGATGATACCATGCCAACTTTCAACCTTTTCATAGTTCATTTGAAATGCTTTTCATTTTAGGGTCTTATAGCTCAAAATAATTAGTAAATGCATGACAAATAACAAATGAAGTCAGAAAGGATTGAAAATTGATGATGTGCCTTTGAATGGTGCATTTTGAACACACAAAAAGTCAGGAGTTCAAATAAGTTTAAAAAATGAAATCCCTTTGTAACAGACGAGTTTCTGTATGAAATCCTGATACTTCGAAACAGATTGTCCGTTTTGTACACGAAGTGCATCCAGTTTTTGCCGTCACCGTCTCTACTTTCTTGCACATGTTATGTGGATTAAATGATGATACCATGAAAACTTTCAACATTTTCATAGTTCATTTGAAATGCTTTTCAATTTTAGGGTCTTATAGCTCAAAATAATTAGTAAATGCATGAAAAATAACAAATGAAGTCAGAAAGGATTGAAAATTGATGATGTGGCTTTGAATGGTGCATTTTGAACACACAAAAAGTCAGGAGTTCAAATAAGTTTAAAAAAATGAAATCCCTTTGTAATAGACGAGTTTCCGTATGAAATCCTGATACTTCGAAACTGATTGTCCGTTTTGTACACGAAGTGCATCCAGTTTTTGCCGTAACCCTCTCTACTTTCTTGCACATGCTATGTGGATGAAATGATGATACCATGCCAACTTTCAACCTTTTCATTGTTCATTTGAAATGCTTTTCAATTTCAAGGTCTTATAGCTCAAAATAATTAGTAAATGCATGAAAAATAACAAATGAAGCCAGAAAGGATTGAAAATTGATGATGTGGCTTTGAATGGTGCATTTTGAACACACAAAAAGTCAGGAGTTCAAATAAGTTTTAAAAAATGAAATCCCTTTGTAACAGACGAGTTTCCGTATGAAATCCTGATACTTCGAAACAGATTGTCCGTTTTGTACACGAAGTGCATCCAGTTTTTGCCGTAACCCTCTCTACTTTCTTGCACATGCTATGTGGATGAAATGATGATACCATGCCAACTTTCAACCTTTCATAGTTCATTTGAAATGCTTTTCAATTTTAGGGTCTTATAGCTCAAAATAATTAGTAAATGCATGAAAAATAACAAATGAAGTCAGAAAGGATTGAAAATTGATGATGTGGCTTTGAATGGTTCATTTTGAACACACAAAAAGTCAGGAGTTCAAATAAGTTTTAAAAAATGAAATCCCTTTGTAACAGACGAGTTTCCGTATGAAATCCTGATACTTCGAAAGAGATTGTCCGTTTTGTACACGAAATGCATCTAGTTTTTGCCGTAACCCTCTCAACTTTCTTGCACATGCTATGTGGGTAAAATGATGATACCATGCCAATTTTCAACCTTTTCGGAGTTCATTTGATATGCTTTTCAATTTTCGGGTCTTATAGCTCAAAAAAGCAGTAAATGCATGAAAAATAATAAAAGGCATAAAACTATAATATTTGTTATGATCAACTAAGAAACTAAAATCAATTAAAATATTCTGTTATGATGAACTAAAATAAAACTATAATATTCTTCAATAGCAAAAAGAATCAACTAAAAAGCTTTTATAAAACTATAATAGCAAAAGGAATCAACTAAAAAGCTTATATAAACCTCTAGTATTTTTGAAACTAAAATTATATAAAATTTATGCAACTTATATTAAAAAAGTATTTTTTGTTCAGAACATTAATAGCAAAAAGAATTTAATAGCAAAAAAGTTAACAAAATATGGTTTTGATTAAAATAGATATTTAAAATATCCTAAAATTACCAAATTGAGTATAATGATAAAACATATTAATATTAAATAGCAGGAAATGGAATCACTCAAAAATCTATTTTTATAGTAAATTTATTCATAAAACTAGTGATTCACACACATTTAAAAAAATTAAATTTTAAAACTAATGGCACTAACAGAAAGTTTATAATTTTTGTGACCTAAAAGCGAAAAAGAAATCACTAAAAAACTATAAGTATTCAGTTTTAAGTAGAAATAAAAAAATAGAAAGAAAAAAAAGGAAAAATGCCACCTACTGGACCTCCACGGCCTGAATACGACTAGAAACCCTACAACGGGCCAGGATTCAGGCCCGCAGAAGACCTAATAGGCCCAACAGGCATGGCAAAGTAGAGATTAGGCCCGTAAGCCTGCAATAGAGAGGAGCTCGAGAGGGTGGCGGCAGCAAAGCTTATAAACCACTCCGAGCCCCTCTCAACTAGCGAGGTGGGACTAAACTTCCCACTGCACCGTGCCAGCACAAGGCCTATGGTCCCGGTTCATGCCACCAACCAGGACCATAGGTGGGCATTCGTACCGGTTCGTGGCACCAATCGGTACCAATGCCCACCTATGGTCCCGGTTCGCGCCACCAACCGGGACCATAGGCCTCAGTTTCCTGCCGTTTGGGCTGCCGAAAAGAGACCTTTGGTCCCGGTTGATGGCACTAACCGGGACCATAGGCGGGCATTGGTACCGGTTGGTGCCACGAACCGGTACCATTGGTATTGCTATATAAGGTAGCACTTGTGAAAATGTCGCCAACTGCTCCCATTCCCCCCGACGCCGCCAGGCCGTTCCTCGTCGTCGTCGTCGTCGCTGCCCCGAGCCCCTGCCTCGAGGCCGTCGCCCCTCCCCTGACCCGCCGTCGACGTCGTCCTCGCTGTCGCCGTCGTCGCCCCCGAGCGGCTCCTCCCCGAGCCCTCGCCGCACGCGTAACCCCTTCCCCACGAGCCCGCTGTCCTCGTCGCCGTCATCGTCACCGGCCTCATCATCGTCCTCGTCACCGGCCTCGTCGCCGTCCTGCCTCGAGCCCCCAGTGAGCCCCTTCCCATCCCGATCCGTGCGCTGCCGCGGCTGCCGCCGCCCCTGTGCGCTGCCGCCGCCCCCTGCGCCAAGCCGCCGCCCCTGTTTTTGTATGTATGTATGTATGTATGTATATGGATGTATGTATGTATGGATGGATATGCATGTATATGGATGGATGTATGTGTATGTTTTCATAGCATTTTTAGGCTGTATAGTTTTATTTTTGTTCAATGTTTATGGTTAGAAGAGGAGAGGAAAAAATTGTGTTGCAAAAGTTACATTTAAGGTTAGTTGATTTAGTGCATTTTAGGTTATTAGTTCTACTGTTAGTGCATTTAAAGTTAGTTCATTTTTAGTTGAACTAGTTGATTAATTAATAAAACTACTTTATTTTACTATATATAGAAGTAGTTTATTTTTAGTAAGTACTACTTTATTTTATTTATATGAAGTGCTTAATTAGTAGTTGAACTAGTTGATTTAACAAAACTAGTTTATTTTACTATAGAAGTAGTTTATTTTTAGCAAGGAAATTAATAGAACTAGTTTGTTTTTTTAGTTAAAGCAATTATTCCTGCATCGACGTCGACGATGCCTATCCCGCATCCTCGTCGTCGACTCGGCGGAGGAGGCCTGCTTGATCAGAGGGGCCATGTCAGGGACTGGGCTCCGCCGGGCTGGTTTTGGGAGGTGCTACCTTCCGGTGGGCGTAGATTGGTGAGGAGCCCGCCCGTCGTTGACCCGATCCTTGTTTGGTGGCGGTCGCGTGGGCCAGTGACGGTGCCGAGGCTTCCGGACACCGCGGAGGTGGTACATCACCGTGTCAACGAGGAGGACCAGCACATCCGTCGCTACATGGTTGCGTTGGAGGCAGGTTCGACAATACCTGGCAGGTTCTTCAGGGATCTCACTGGAGCTATGATCCTGTGATGGTTCCGTCCCTTTGGGTGTCCACCGCCCGCGCCGATACCCGTCGGGCGCTACGGTTCTAGCTGTACTAGCGATGCGATATGTATCATAGTATTCGAGGTGTATTAGTGATAATATTCGGCGATGTACGGACGCATGGAGATGATGTAGTTTTGCTCATAATTGAATGCATCCTAATTTGAATAATACTTTATTTTGTGATTTGATTTTGCTTATTGAATGCTCAAAGTGGACAACTACTCCTACTTTGAATGCTAAAATTGGAGAGCACTATGCAAGGCGTATGCATATGATTAGTTGATAGCTTATAGGGTTTTTGTTTTCACAGAAATCTAGGCGCCCCCGGCCCCTCCATCATCCCCGCCGTCGTCCCCGTCACCCCCCCTCCAACATCGAGGTGAGACCAGCCAAATCCTCTTTTAGAAAGATAATTAAACGATATTTCGGGTTGACTTTAAGTCTGTCGAGTCTCCACCATATATGAGAGGACGAAGAATCCCGACTGTTGTCGTAGGGGTAGCTTCTCCTTCGTTCCCGTGTGCTAGACAATTTGGTGTAATGCACTCAAGAACGAAAGGAGGAGCTACCATCACCGACGGTCGCAAATGTCAAAGAGGAATCAGTGAGGGAGAGTTCCACCATATATATATGAGAGGAGGAAGAATCCCGACTGTTGTCGTGGGGGTCGCTTCTCCTTTGTTCCCGTGTGCTAGACATTTTGGTGTAATGCACTCGGGGACAAATGGAGGAGCGACCATCACCAACGGTCGAATGCATACACCACGTGAGCTGAGAGTTTTCAAGAAAAGACTCGACAAACCGATAGTCAACCCGTGATGAATAATAATGATCTAACTTAGGTTTTTTAGTACATATATTTAATTGTAGACGTTTAATATTTGAATTATGAACATAGGAAATGTCGTACTCGGACGATGAAAATCTCCCGGGGGAGTGCGACTGGTGCCATGACGACCGAGGTCAGTGCGATAGGCCTCACCTGGACGAAGATTGGCGCTTCAGTATTAAGCTGGAGGAGACCTTCGATGTTGAAACGGTACGCAATGACGACAAGTGTTATTTTTTCGTAATTAAGCACGACTTCAACTATTTCAACGTGTACTTTTCATCTTTTACAATTCGACTAGCTTATCCCATGCCATGCAAGACGCTACATCTTGGAGAGGATGGGTTTTGAAGACCAAGAAACTATGGAAACAAAGAAAATTCACCTAAGGACCCATCATGATATAGATTTTGAAGTAAATCTGTATAATTCTGAGAGCATAACCCATTTTGGTTGCAAAAATTGGGAAGCATTTTGCATGATGTATGGTTTTGATGAGGGTATGCTTGTCACCATGGATCTTGGTGATCCTGACATCGAGCAAGACAATATGGACATTTGGGTCCTTGTTGATACGCCTCCAATTCTACCGCTATGTGAGTTTCTCAAACATAGTTATTAGCTAATTTATATTGTTCATTTCAAAATAGTTGACAACTTATTTTCATTGACAGCTTATTTTGATTGTTCAAACAATGTGCGGAACATGGTAGACAGAACCTACTACACCGATGGCTCTGAGTTAACTTATAAGGAGAAAACTCATCTGGTCGGATTTTGTACTGATCTTGAGAAATACAATATCTATTGTAAAACTCCTCCACATTATGGTCAATACGTGCCACTAGTGCACGTGTTGAACTACGGTAACTACTATGGAGATACCCTGGTAAGATTTCTTACTATTACGACATCCGTGCATCTTTTGCATACTTCTAAAAGTAGTACATCACTGCTAACTATGAAGTTATTACTATGTTTTTGAACAGATAATCCCAGAGGATTGTGTGCCTCATTTGATGTATCAGAATGGTAGGCTTGATGTTTTGAACATACAACCAGGTCATCCTACGAATCTCAACTGTCCATACCGGATTTCTAAAAGAAGTGGAGACATGCAAATCAAGGAATGGAAAAAATGTATGGACAGCCGTAAGGAGGTTCTTGGAAGCAAAAGGAAGCGAAGCGCAAGAATTGGAGACAGGATGATCTCCATTCTCCATAATGGAGAGTCAGGGTCTATATTGTTTTATGCTATTTTACCTTAAAGAGGGTATTTCGGTCCTACCTAATACTGATGATCATGTGCTAAGAACAATTAAGTAGGGTTGGTTCGATGACTATGAGCATGATGATCGTATGACTTGTTATTAATAACGAGTAGAAGTTGTATGATGATGATTAGTTGGACTTGTTATTATATATGATGATGCGTGATGCGCGCATGAAGAGTTATTATATATCAGCGTGTGAAATGAACATGGATTGGATTGAAGTGAAGGCAACATGCATGTGGTGCATGTCGAAAGTGGTACAATCCAAACTTGATCAAGTTAGGATTAGTATTACTTTCGACATGCACCTCATGTTGCCTTCACTTCAATCTAAGCCATGTTTAGGCATAGCAGTACGTAGCATTGGTAAACCAAGCATGGAGATACAAGAGAGGACACTTCTCTCTAATAGCTACCTAATAACAACCTAAATTAACCCCCAAAACCCCTAAATCAGCCCCTTTCAAAAAAAACCTCAGATCCAGTCAGATGCTGACGCGTGGATGCCTATTGGTCCCGGTTGGTGTCACCAACCGGGACCAAAGGCCCCCCGCCTGGACTGGCCGCAGCGGCCACGTGGAGGACCTTCTGTCCCGGTTCATGTAAGGACCGGAACTAAAGGCCAAGGGCATTAGTAACGACCTTTTAGTCCCGGTTCACAAACCAGGACAGAAGGCCCTCACGAACCGGGACAATAGGCCATTTTTCTACTAGTGCTGATGACATATAAGATGTATAATGTAAGCAATGCAAGGCGCCATATGCATGATATGACCAACATCAGCATGCCAGGTTAGAGCAAACACCTCAGGTGGTAAATAGGAGTGGTCGGCTCCCTCTGAATCCCCATCTGAACAGTTATCTTCCTCTGGAATACAATCTGGAATGGCGGGAGGGGGTGGGCACTTCGCCCACCATGGAGCGGCGTCTGCATGACATTATATTCACACGCAACGGTCTTCTATTTTTCTCTACATGTTCAGTACGATTGTGTACAATAACTGACATGCATAATAAAAAAATAGTTAGATTTTGTAAGGCCTAAGGGGTGCATGCAGAAATCAAGACTGATGGTAGCAAACGAGTGGATAGATCCAAAACTAATGATAGCAGGTAGATTATAGCTTCAGTTTAAAAAGATAGACAATTGATCATCTACTGTTTGTTGCCCACCCAACATGAACCACATAGAAGACCCTAGATGAACCAGATAGTAGACAGATACTATTCGTGGCTGCCTCGATATGAGACCCACGGGCATTTTAAAACTCAACTTTGAATGATAAAGTAGCAGGTAATAATAACCAATGTATAATGTAAGCAAACACGAAAGACTGCGACCTCTCTTCCGGAACTGTGTAGTCCTCAGGTTCATCTGCTCAGTCGATGATGGTAATGCAGTTGGCGTGGCTACCGGTAACGGGGAAGATGATCTGAGGCGGCGAAAGAAAGTCTGCAGGGGGAATCTCCGCTGCAGTGAACGTTTTTGTCGATGGTGCACCTCAGATGGGGTGGATGACGACACGGCAGGAGCAGGACATAACACACAGAGTTTTCTTTGACGCCTATCTGAAAATGAAGTAAATATGTAAGGGCTCCTTAGAATTGGAGGATTCTATAAACGCAGGGACAAGAAAAACACAGGAATAGGATAGGAATGCATGTGCAGAACAAAGCATTTGGAAACATAGGATTTCTGTCAACCTGGGTGTTTGGTTCACATGAATTGGAAGAACGTAGGAATGGAGAAACATGGTCAAATTAAAGTCAAACCACGTGAAAATGAAAAAAATAAGAATCTTATTATGCTAGTAATGCAATTAGTTCTGTTCTTCATGCATATTAATTTGAAAAGGACGTCCAAGTGGATATTAAAATTCCTACGTTTCTTCTTGAAAGAGACAACAAAGGAAAAAAATCCTCTAGTTTTGCTTTGCTCCACTCCTTCTAACCAAATGCATGAATAGTAGTACCATAGCAAAGGATCCCTGAGGGATCGACATGAATGCAGAGTAACAAAAGTGATGCGACGAGTGTAGAACCTCTGTGGCATAGCCTTGTGGACCTCAGCATCATTGGGTTGGACGTGGAGGACGGTGATGCTGGTGTGACTGTCGGAGGCGGGGAAGAAGATGTGAGGCCTCTGGAAATGACGCCGAGGGTGCTGCTCCGCTGTGATGGACGGTTCCGTCGTTGGAGCAGCTCCAGTGAGGTGTACGGCGGCGAGGCTGAAGCAGGACAAGACAGACAACATTAATCTGAAGTGGGACTCTAATATCATCTGCAATAGATGATGTAAAATACATAACTAAAAAGTGTTAGATGTAAAACGCATCAGCTGCGCCACGGCCGCTCCGACAGATGCTGTAAATACCATTCACTCTGAACTTAACTAAAGAAACTGAACTTTACAGTCGAAACTGAATTTTACCGTCAAAACTGATTGAACTAGTAGCAGAGCATTGCAATAGATGTTTAGGGCGTTCGAGAACTAGTAGCAGAGAAGCAGTGATCTAAATCAGTAGACGCTCGAGCAGGGAATGCACTAGCAGAGAGCAAGTCATGCAGTAGCACCGCGAGCGAGTGCTAAAGCAGCAACTCCTGTAGCTGCCGGAGGTCATGCAGCAGAAGCAGCGCGAGCAAGAGCAAGAGCAGAGCAGCAGCACGAACGAGAGCAATAGCAAGCAGCAGCACCACCAACAGCAATAGCAGAGCAGAGCAGCAGCACGAACAAAAGCAAGAGTAGTGCAGCAGCACGACCGACAGCAAGAACAGACCCGCAACGCGAGCGAGAGCCGGAGCAGCAGTAGCAGCCCGAGCGAGAGCCAGAGCAGCTGCAGCTAGTGCCGGTGTGGAAGTCCCTGAGGAAGCAACAACATGGGTGAGAGACGCCGTGGATAAAGTGGCCTGCGACGGCGCCGTCGATGGAGACCCCCATGGCTGCTCGCCATCGACACCGACAGCCCCGTGAGATCGAATAAAAGATAAAATGCACTGGTGAGTGCAGAAATAAATTGACACCTACTGAAATACCTTTGCAAATGGCTGATAAATCAACTGCTATACCTGTCGGTATTTGTGAGGATGTGCCTGTTGTGGTTGCAAATGTTACTATCTTAACGGACTTTGTTATTCTTGATATTCTCGAGGACGACAGTATGTCGATTATCCTTGGTAGACCCTTTTTGAATACTGGAGGGGCTGTTATTGATTGCAACAAAGGCAATGTCACTTTTAATGTTAATGGTAATGAGCATACGGTACACTTTTCGAGGAAACAACCTCAAGTTCATAGTATAAACTCTACTGGAAAAATTCCATCGATCATTTTTGGAGGTTTTGAATTTCCTCTTCCTACTATCAAAAAGAGATATGATATTCTTATTATTGGGGACGTGCATATCCCCGTTGAGGTACTTAGTGCTACTTGAAAATTCTCCGGTGTCACGCAAGTCGGAATGAGTTTGTTAACAAGACCTGATCAACCTTGTTAGCGGATTCCTTTTGATGAGCATGAGATGGATGAAGTTAGAAAGCACAACTTTTTGTACCCTCCTTTTACTTTCTGTTATTTAGATTAAATAAAGTAAAATAGTATTTTCTGTCTGTTTACTGAGTTATCCGTCCAATAAAAAATACCCCGAAAATAAAAGTTCTCCAAATGCCCTGAAATTGAAATATGATTTTTTCTGTAATATTTGAGAATATCTGGCACTGAGAACACATCAGGGGGAGCTGGCACATGGCCATGAGGGTCCAGGGCGCGCCCCCTGCCTCGTGGGCCCATGGTGGCTCCCCTCCACTTACTCCAGCCACCACACACTCCTTCTTCCTCCCAAAAACGCACCAACCAGCTCAAGCACGAGTTCTAGCTCATTTTGCTGCAATTTTCAATCTCCTTGCTCAAAGCCCCACTCACAAAACTGCTTCGGGGGATTGCTCTTTGGTATGTGACTCCTCCAATGGTCCAACTAGTTTTTGTTCTAGTGCTTTATTTATTGCAAATTTTTGCTGCTTAGGTTACCATGTTCTTGAGCTTGCATGTCAAATTTATTTGGTCCCAAGTAGTTCTAATGCATGATATAGTCTCTAGGCACTTGTAGGAGTAGTTGCTATCAATTTTGTTGAGTTTGGTTCACTTTTATTTGAAGTTACTAAAAATTTCAGAAATTTTCAGAAAATGATGAAGAGATTTTTGAGGGGCTCTTCGAGCCGAAGCCCGAAGGATAAGCAAAGTGAAGAAGACAAGAGGCCCAAGTATAATCTCCCTCACACCGCGGAGGTTCGGCCGTGTGAATGGCCTTGTGATGATTTCTTGAGAATAGCCGGGATTTATGATGATTTTTATGAGTTGGCTGAGAATGCAGGCCTCACCGACTTCCTCCACGACCAACGCGAAAAGTATCTCCTACTCACCAATATTTTTGTGCAAAATTTTCATTTCCATGCTAGGAGCTCACCACGTTCGGTGGATTTCTATTTATATGATGAGTATAAGGAGATATCCCTCTATGAATTTTGTGAGGTTTGCAAGTTGCCCTTTTCGGGCAGCGTAGAGGAACCACATCATAACGATGTAGAGGGGTTTATTGATACAATTGCTGTAGGGGAAATGAGGAAAATTTCTGACGCAAGAATTACTAGCATACACTTTCCTGTTCTACGTTACTTTGCATTATTTGCTAGTAGATGCTTAATTGGTCACGGAAACTGTGGCAACCTTAGTGCCCCTGATATTGTTATTTTGTGCCATGCCTTGTTCCATGATGACACATTTAGTATGGACGCTATTGTTGCAAAGCGGTTAAATCTTAACCGTACGAAGGGCCCCATCTTGGGAGGTATTTTCACCTCGCGCCTCGCTTCACATTTTAACATACCTATTGGGCATTATGAGAAAGAAGAAAAGTTGCTGCCCCCGGTTTTTCTAGACTATAAGAGTATGGTAGCACATGATTTTATCGTTAAGAATAGGGAAAAGACGCTTAAGTACAAACTGATATTTGATAAAATTCTCCCTGAGATTATTACTTTGCCGGCTCCTTGTTTGTTTGACTTATCTGCAGGGAAGTACCTTGTTCCGCCGGAGGTCAGTCACGTCTACCAAAACTCCACACCAGCTACAGAGCTAGAGCCGGAACCGCAATTTGATCCTTCACGATAGTCTGTTTACCAGTGGGATCCAGAGGAGATGGCCAACCAGTGGCAACCCGAGGCTTCATCTCAGTACGACTCCAGTTACAACTTTGGATATCCGCCAGGCCAGCCATGGCCATAGACCAACTTAGGCCAAAATCCTAAGCTTGGGTGAGCACGTATTTCTCACTGACATTACATTCATGTTCACACACTCATTGCTAGTTGTCGGTGCTCATACTTTTTCACTGTAATATCCATGCTAGTTTATTTTCCTTTTTATGCTTTCTTCTTGCGTGTTTGAAAAACGTTAAGAAAAGCTACAAAAATTAGTTGTAGCTTTTAGCTAGTTTACTTTCTTGCTTGTAGTAGTAATAATTAAAAGAAAACCCAAAAATATTCCTTGTTCTTCTTTTGCTTGTTGCGCGCGTCCCCGTGTAAATAGTTTTATTTCTTTTCTTTTCTTTGGGGATCGATAGGAGAAGACCATAATGAAAATGTTGAAGTGGCTCTTATATGTATTATTGTTGATTTAACCAAGAGCCCATATTACTTTGTTTTCTCCTATTTATTGAATGCTTGCAGATTCCAGCTTAGTCCAATGCACGTGCACTATTATTATTATTCACATCGTTCGGTCGTGCAAGTGAAAGGCAATTATGACGATATGTGATGGACTGATTGAGATGACAGAAGCTGGTATGAACTGGACCTCACTTGTTTTTGTAAATATGATTAGTTCATCGTTCCTGATTCAGCCTATTATGAATAAACATGTTTGCAATGACAATTAGAGATTATAGTTGCTTATGCCATGCTTAATCCGTTAGGAGTTTATAATGGTTTATCTTGCGTGCCAACATGCTATTAAAATGGTTGTGATGTGGTATAGTAGGGTGGTATCCTCCTTTGAATGATTCAAGTGACTCGACTTGGCACATGTTCACGCATGTAGTTGAAACAAAATCAACATAGACTTCATGATATTTATGTTCATGGTGGATTATATCCTACTCATGCTTGCACTCAATGTTCATTAATTTTAATGCATGTTCATGATTGTTGTCGCTCTCTAGCTGGTCGCTTCCCAGTCTTTTTCTAGCCTTCACTTGTACTAAGCGGGAATACTACTTGTGCATCCAATCCCTTAAACCCCAAAGTTATGCCATATGAGTCCACCATACCTTCCGATATGCGGTATCTACCTGCCGTTCCAAGTAAATTTTAATGTGCCAAACTCTAAACCGTCAAATGAAATTCTGTTTTGTATGCTCGAATAGCTCATGTATCAACTAGGGCTGTCTGTATCTTCCATGTTAGGTGGGTTATTGTCAAGAGGAGTGGACTCCGCTCCTCACTCACGAGAAAATGGCTGGTCACCGGGATGCCGAGTCCCATGCTTTATGCAAATCAAATCGAAATAATTGCAAACAAAACTCCCCCGGGACCCTTGTTAGTTGGAGGCACTCGTTGTTTTGAGCAAGCCATGGATTGATGCTTGTTGGTGGAGGGGGAGTATAAACTTTACCATTCTGTTTGGGAACCGCCTATAATGTGTGTAGCATGGAAGATATCGCCATCTCTCGGTTGTTATGTTGACAATGAAAGTATGCCACCCATAATATTATGACAATCCCCTATACTTGTGGGTTATCACTAGCCGATATCTTCACAAAGCCCTTGGATGAGAAGAGATTTAGCAAGTTGAGGTGTGAGCTAAATATCCTAGAATCTTCGAATGTCCTTTGAAAAGGACACACATCCTAACTCTTATGCAAAATTGATGACTTAGATGTGCAACACATGAAGAAACATTTTTCTTCAATCAATGAAGACTAACACTCTAAGTGTGAAGAAATTAATGAAGAATTTGATTCTCAGAGCCCTACGACAATTGTACGCGGTGTCTGAAATCATCATTCTTATACGGTGGGTCACGCCACCACCAAAAGTTGAAAATCTTCAATTTGAGTTTTTCCTCAGTTTTGAAATTCCTCAGTTGTTCAATTCTTCAACTTTGCATTATCCTCACTCTTTCCGTTGTTGTTCTTCATATATATATATATATATATATATATATATATATATATATATATATATATATATATATATATATGAGTTTATGTCCTCTACAACATTCACTTATTGCTATTTCTTCAAGTTGCTTTTTCTGCTAAGTGAATGTGATCGGACCCTTCCCCCTCTATGCTAAACTCAACCCAGCCTATTCACAAATTCTTCATGTGCGTTCTATTTGAAACTCGTTCAAAATCTTCATTGTGTCCTTGTCAGCTGAAGAAATTGCGAACGAAACATTAAAACTTATCTTATCTGAATTTTCGCCTTTTTCCGCTCAAACCGTTCCACATTCCACGATAAAACTTATCTATCCACCCACGATCTCACACGGTTGCCACCTCTCAGTACGTGGGTGACACATGTCACGCGAATGAGAAGGGTCAGGGGCATGTTCGTCCAATTTCCTCGGACGAGTGGTTTTTCACTTCGGCTATAAATACCCCTCCCCTTCCTCACTTCGTTTTTACTCCACTCGATCTCACTCCCTCGCTCGAGCTCTCAAACCCTAGCGCCGACGCTACTTCCATCGTCGCCGGTGCAGAAGAGCTTCACTGCCTCGACCTCGTCGCCGTCGTACTCACGCCGGCTGCGGATTTCTTCACTCCGCCGCCGCCATAGCTGTCTTCCTCAGCCAAGTTAGGGCGTGGAAGATCTGAACCAACGAGCTTCAAATCTACACTTCCCAGTTCATCGTGTTCATCATCAAGGGTAATTAAAAGTTACTTTTACTGCCCTTGTTGATTCTGATGTTTTCTACAAAATCATCAAAAGGTGTTTATTCTTCAAATCTTCACACACTAAACACCTCACATATCTTCTGTTCTTGATTCGTTTCCCTAAGCAACACATTCTTCAAGATTCCTCAATTGTGTGGATTTTTAATCCGTACAACTCTGGAACCTAAGACTAAGAACGCTTAGTGAAATTCCTCAAGGCTCATCTGGTCAAATTCCTCAAACTTGTTCGTTTTGCAAAAACTTCTGAGAACGCATATGACCTCTCCAAATTCCTCGCAACTATATTTTGTTCACAGGTACACATGTTCGCTGCTGAATCTCTAGGTTCTCATCAACTTAACTCATTTGCAGCGTTCCTCGAAGAAAAGTTGCACACCTCTTCAAAGAATTCTATTGTTCAGATTCCTCAGCTAAAGAAAATGGCTGACTGCAAGAAACCTCAGAAGGGAGGAAAGAGACCTGAGGTCAACACTGCGCTTGAAATCCCAGATGACATTTACAAGGATTATTGCACATCTGATGAGGCCAAACACGGCAAAGAGGACAAAAATCAGCGCAAGGTGTGCATACAAAGGATACAGAGGAGATAGGCACGGGAATGGAGGGAATACAGATATGTCACTCCTAAATATATGAAGAAATTCGCTCTTAACCCTCCATGCCCAAGACCTCCATTGGCACCTGGCCAAGAAGCAGATCCTACCAGCCTCAAGCGTGGTGAGGATTATCCTGATGAATGGGCCAAGCGCCAGGCCAAGCTAGCCAAAATGGCTAAGGATGCAGTGAGGAAATTCAATGAAGACTCTGCTGCTGCTGCTGCTGCCACAGCTGCCACTGCTGAGGCCTCTGCAAGCAAGCCAAAGAAGGCCATCGCAAAGAAGCCCGCTCACAAGCCCAGTGTTTCACCATCTATGCCCTCACGTCCAAGCTCCTCAGCAATGCCCTCACGGCGAGGTTCTTGAAAGCCCTCACGGCCAATTCCTCAAGCTGCACCAGCCCCTCCAAAGTCCTCGGCTCCTCCGTTCAAATCCTCTGCACCTGTGCATCTTGCCTCATGCCAAAGGACGACATGCATCTCTACGAAATTCCAAAGTTCTTCATCTCCACGAAATTCCTCAACTGGCCCCACTCTGCTAAAGACAAAGGCCACTGCTGGACGAGGTTCTCGACCAAGTCCTCACAAGAAGCAGGTCGCCTTTCAAGTACCGTCAGATGAAGATGAAGCTGATGATGAAGAACTTGCTAAGATCATCAAGGACAGGCAGCTCAGGGCCGCTAAAGCCAAAGGCAGCAATGTGCCATTGATGTTGGATCCAAAGCTGATCCTAGACTTCATCGACCTATGGCACAAGGACCCCAACACTCCTCTGCCTGAGATGAACCTCACTCCTGGTCAAAGCCATGTACTGACTGCCTTCATTGATGAAGAAAAATGGAAATTTGAAAAGGCCAGGCAGTTGAAGAAAGCGCAGTATAAGAAGAAGCGCTTCCTGAAGAAGAATGTTGTCTCTGTGACAACTGAAGAACTTATCACTATTCAATCTGAGATCAAGAAACTCAGTGATGAATTTGAAGCATACCTTGCTGACTGGATTGGAGCCAAAGTCAGGTTCGTGAAGTTAACCGAGAAATTCACTACCAATGTTGCAGCCTCAACGTAACAAGAAATTCCTCAGGCTAAGGCATCTGCTCAGCCGACTGAAGAACATGCCAGCACTGCTGATAACATTCAGGCTGCTGATGAAACTGCAAGTACCAGGGCTGATGACTCCATTCCAGCCATTGAAGAAATTGCCGGGGCAACCACTAGTGCTGCGCCTGAAGAAATTGACAGGCTAGCTGAAGCTTCAACCGCTGTGCCTGAAGTAAATGAGACAATTCCCTCTGCTCCTCCTGCACCTACCCCAAGTTCAATTCTTCCTTCTGCATCAGATGCGAAGAAGACCAAGGCTGCAGAGCGGGCAGCTGTGAAGAAACGAAAAGCATCAACTTCATCAGATTCTTCAGCTCCGAAGAAGATGAAGAAATTGACCAGCTCTTTTGCCAATCCAATTGATGTTGTTCCTGTCTCAAACATGCCATCAAAGGAACTCGTTCCTTTTGATGAAGAATATGTGATCCCAAGCGGATCAGATGAAGAGATTCCTTCTGCTGCTTCGTCAGAGCAGTTGGATGAAGAAATTGAAGCGGATGCAATCCCTTCAACCCCAGTCGTCTCATCGCCTATGCCTCAGTTCACAGCTGAAGAGGCCGGCGTTGAAGAAAAGTGCGCTGAAGAAGAGGATGTGGACATTGGGAGCACTACTCCAGTAATGAATGATGACTTTTGGGAAAGTCAGCACCCCAACTCCCCTCTGTTCACACCTCTGTAACAAATTCCTCAGTCCCCAGTGACCACTGTTCAAATAGGATCTGAAGACCCTCTCCCCACACCGTTTGTCGATGAATAAATTCCAGCCACTAGTGCTGATGAAATTGTAAATGAAGAATTGAAGACCCAGGCTGCCACTGAGGAAGAACCTGAAATTCCTCAGCCTGTGGTTCCCGAGATTGCGATTCCTGAGGTTGTCATGCAATTGACTGATACACCTCAGCCGAAGCCAAAGGATCCCGTCTCAAAGAAGCAGAAATTCAAGGCTGATGACTTCTTCAGCGAGCATGTGTTCTTCACCGACTATAACCCGCATGACACTGCTCGTCTTAGAAGGAAGCATTTCTGGACTGCCAGCCAGACCAATTTCTATTCTTCACTTCTTTTCAACAAAGACAAAGTCTTCGACCATGAGAATATTCCTCATGTAGACATGGAATCACTGCCTTGCTTCTCTCCAGTCCTCAGTGTGCGTCATGATGCAGGACTGGTCAAATTTTGCTGACATTGTTGATTGGAATGAAGAACTTATTCTCCAGTTCTATGCAACGCTGCACATCACAGGAGATGCTGATGATATCAACTCTTGGGTATTGGACTCGATGACCAAAAATACTCACTTCAGAGCACCGGCCTCTGAATTACTTCATGCCCTGCCAATCAGCCCTCCCCTTGAAGGTGCTTGTTGCCTGTACTATGAACCTGAACTTACTGCTCATTAGATGCAAGTTCTGATGAAGCCACTGAAGCCCGGTCAAGCCCCAAGGACCAAATTCCTCGTGAAGGAATTGTTGTATGTGCCAAGAACAGTCTATCGCATTCTGTCGAAGACTTTGAGTCCAATCAGAGGCCACGACTCGAATGATGAAGAAGTCGTTGGCATCATGAAGAATCTACTATTCAACATCAGGCATGGCATTCCGGTCAACTATCATGATTTCTTCATGAGGACTTTGGCAAATTTTGCTCTCTCTCCGTTTGAGCTGAAGCCTTATGCTCCTAGGATTATGAGATTCCTCAGAACAAGGTCTTCACTCAACTACAAGGCTGATTTTCAGAATCACCTCAGCTACTTGCCCCCAATTCAAGTCCTCAAGCGGACAAATTCCTCAGCTGATGAAAAGGGCAAGGCACCTGCTATTATTGATGAAGGCATTCGTCCATTGGATGGCCAGTTTCGCAAAGCTACATCTTATTCCACCATTGACGACTCTGCCACTCATGACTCTGCCGCACACGCATCAAAGCCAAATCCTCAAGCCACAGCTCCAAGAGTGATGACTGACCGTGAGCTTCTCCTCAGTCTTCACCAGAAGGTGGATTGAAACCACAAGTGGGTTAAGCGTCAGTTTGGTTCTATTCTTCACAACATGACTGCTACACATAATGAAGTGAAGAAAAACCATTACTACCTCCATGAAGTCTTCGGTCGCACCTGGGCTGTTCTGTCACATCTATATGGTGAAGAAGATCTGAAGAAAATGGGTCTCAAGGAGGACTTTGACTGGTCTGCACCACCAACGAAGAAATTCAAGAAGGTCAAAGTACCCTCTTTGGGGGCCAGCTCATATTCTTCCTGACGCGACACGGACGAGCATGAAGACTTGGACGACACTGCGGCAGGCCCTACAACGACAACCGACCCCAACAACACTGGCACTCCTCCATCATCTTGATATTCTTCAGGGGCGTTAGTCCTCATTTTTCGATCATTTTGGTCATTCGATGACAAAGGGGAGAAATTGAGTTAGTCTTCAAACGGGTCTGCTTATATGGGCATTTTTTTTGCGAAGTTACAACTCTCGTTCTTTTTGAAGACTTTGCTGGATTGAGTTGTAAACTTAAACTCTATGGTGGTCTGATACTTTTGTTGTGTTCTTCTGCATGCTTATTCCTCGTTAATGTTAATGCACGCATGCTGAATTAGATGAGTCACCATATTTCATCATGCATTTCAAATTCTTCATATCATATGTTATATGAGTGTATGAATTACAAGATATAGGGGGAGATCTCCATGATACTACTCTTCAAGTGTGCATTGCTTCAAAAGCAAATTCCTCACTATGCACATCTTCAGGGGGAGTTCTTCTATATCTTGTAATCAAATTCCTCAATATCAGTATTTACACTTCGTATGTTTATCCCCGTTGAAAACTTAACCTATATTGTCATCAATCACCAAAAAGGAGGAGATTGTAAGTGCATCGAGTGCCCCTTGGTGATTTTCGTGCATTGAAGACTTATAGGTTAAGGGACTGATGCGTTTGTGAGTGTACACAGGTCTATAAGTCTATGAGGAGTTTGATATTTACAGACAAAGTCGACCCCTAAAATGAAGTTCTTCAACTGAAGACTTTAGATTTCTGAAGACTTTGAAAGTGAAGAAATTGGTGTGACCCTGAAGACTTGGTATTCATTCGAGGAACATGAAGCGTGAAGACTTTTGTTTTGGTAGTTTCATTTTCTCTTTCTTGAGTCATAGGAAACACTGTACTGTTAAAGGGGGTCGAGGAAATACTAAGGAAAAATTTCCATGTGATGCTCAACTCAAAATCCTACACCTACCAATCCCTTCGAGTGAAGCCATTGGAAATCTCATACATTTCAGTCAATTTCTTCAGTGGCAGAGACGAAGTTCTTCTGGTCCCTGAGGAATTTGTTCTGACTAAGGAGTTAGGAATTCTGCAGTGCGGATTGCCTACAAGTGAGGAATATGATAGCCCTGAGGAATTTGAACCTCAAATTTCCGACCGTTGCTGTGCTATGCGCCAGCTGTCCCAAAATATCTTCCCACCTAACGGTCATATCATTGAAGGGCATTTATGTCTTATCATGTTGAGCTGCTCCCTAGGCTATAAATAGCCGCCCCTACAACCACTAGCTGGTTGGCTGCTCCGAGAGAAACTGACACTTGTCATTTGAGAGCATCCCATCCTCCAAGGACTTTGAGCGAAAATCATCAAGTGAGGAAACCCAAACCCAAACACCTACAAACCCAAAGTGATTGATCATCACTGAAGAGATTGATCCTGCGTGGATCCGATGCTTGTTACCTTTGAAGACTGTGCATCTTCCAAACGGTTAGGCGTCATGGTCTGAGCATCCAAGAGGAAATTGTGGATCGCCGAGTGACCGAGTTTGTGAAGGTTTGGAAGTCACCTGAAGACTTACCACGAGTGATTGGGCGAGGTCTGTGTGACCTTAGCTCAAGGAGAATATGGTGAGGACTGTGTGTCCTCAGGTTTAAATACCTAGCCAGTCCAGCCAGACGTACAACTGTCACATCAGTTGGAACTTGTCTACCAAATCATTGTCTTCACCAAGCCTACTGGTTCTATTTCCTCAACTCTTTCATTTCCTCATTACTGTGTTGTGTACTTGTTCGTATCTGTTTTGAAGACTTTGACTGAAGACTTTCTGAAATTCCTCAGTTCAATTTCTTCAGTCTATTTGTCTTCATCCTGATTTATCCTGTGCTTACGCTTCCAGTACTCTGTATTTGTTTTCATTTCATCATGATGTCCATGTTTATGTTATGTCATGTACACATCTGAGTACTTATTCTACTGCAAGTAGTTCTTCGCTTAGGAATTTCCTCACCCTGAAATTCCTCAGTGAAGAATTCGTAAAAATCGCCTATTCACCCCCCTCTAGTTGATATAACGCACTTTCAATTTCAGAAAAGAATTACTGCATAAGCATTGCGCAAGGCTGATGTCAGCAGGTCAACTGGGTCAGTCCAGGTCAAACCTGACCTGTGGGACCCACATGTCATTGGCTCACTACTAACTGTGGATTAATCCCGTGTTGACTGGGGTTTGGCCCACCGCGAGAAATGCTGTCAGTGACCGTGGTGGGGTAATTAGTGGTGATTAGCTCCTAATGACAGTGCCACATCATCATCGCCGGAGGTTAACCGGCGACGACCACAACCAACGGCGTAGGTTCACCGTGCGCTCGCAACAGGGCACCAATCTACACGTGGTTTGCGGCTGCGGTTAGGTGTGGTTCTCGCGCATCTGGTCGAGCAAACGAGAGGAGCTGGGGTGGTTGGGGCTCGCCGGAACGAACCTCGCGGCGGCGGCCGGAGTTCGGCTCCGAGCAGGCGCAGGCTACGGGGCACGAACGACAAAACAGAGAGGGGGGAATGACAGAGGGGCTCACAACTCTGTTGGAGAGGGGGTCAGCGAGCTCGGGGAGGTCCCGTGGACGACGAATCAACGGCGACGATCTCCGGTGCCCGACTGTGAACACGACGATGCCAGCGATGTTCCAGGGCTTCCGGGCTTGCGTCCGTAGGCTTGGAGCTCTAGGGCGATGTGGCGGAACCGATGGCCACAGCGGGGAGGCGAGGTAGTGGCGCTGGGGACGGCAGCGGCGAGCGGCGGCGACCGGGGCGCTCGGCTCGGGCGAGAGGGCGAGGGAGAGGGCGAATAGAGGGGGGAGCGAATGTGAAGGCTCTGGGGGTCCGTGTGGCGCACTTAGCGACGTCCAGGAGCAAGCGACAAGCAGGAGGTGGCCAGCACGCGGCGACCACGCGCCTCGCGTCCTTCTGGCGCGAGGTAGGCGATGACTGGCAGCTGGGCTGCACAGCACTGGGCCGGCCAGTGGGCTGCGGTAAGTGCCAGCTGGGTTTTTCCTCTCTCTCTATTTTTTTATTTTGTTCTGTTTTCTATTTTTCTGCTACTGTTTTGGCTTTAGTAAAAATACTAAAGCATTTTGTAAAATGCTGCAATAATTTGTGGACACTCTATGGATTATTCCAGTGGCCCACATTTAATTTCAGAATGATTTGAGCATTTAAATTATTTATAGTGTTTAAATGCCCAAAGTCAAATACAATATGATTTAATTCAAATGCCCAAATTAATTACTCTTAATGCTCTAAAAATATTGGTTTGGATTTTTAGCTCGTGCTAATATTTTCAGGGATTAAAATGAACATTTCCTTGGGATCATTTGAAGAAATTTTTAACTTGCTCAATTTTAAAACATTTCTGAGGCTTTGGGAATCTTCCCCAATTCAAAATTCTTCGAATTTAACATGATAGATGCTGACTGATGCAACTATTAGCAGTCATCAATCTAAGGCTGTGACAACTCACCCTCACTAAACAAGAATCTTGTCCCGAGATTCAAGATGTGAGGTAAGAAGACAGGGGGACACAAAGCTAACACCATCTTCTCGATCCAATTGCTCTTCTCGAAGATGTTGATTCATTGCATCATATTGATCTTGACATCTTTGCTTCGAGATCTTCACCCAACATGACAAGGGAAAAAGAGGGAAACTCTACAGGATTCGATCTTCATGAAGATCAAGAAAATCATGATAAACTCACGGAATGAGATGTTGAATCATCTCTTGAGCTGAGACATAACCCATACATTAAGAGGGGTGGTCGATAACAGAAGACGAAGGTTCAATTTGGTTGGAAACAATTCCATGCGTAAGTAGGTGGTAAGTATGTGTCAAAGTAGCGAGGAGATAAATTGCCATGATTCCATAACGGGGCACCTTAGTGGAGGTGACTCGTAGAATTATTCCCTAAAGTGGAAAAAATAATTACTTTTGATCCATAGATCATTGAAACTCTCTAAACCATCTCAAGGGAAAACACAAATGATCGTTTGAAGGAGTTCAGAGAGATGGCATACTCAGTTTGGAAAGGAAACTAGAGTTACAAGACAACTCAGCAAGCGGAGAACACATTCCAGATGATGCCGAGGATATAACCTAGTGACTGAGTGTGCTCTCAAGAACTTGAGCATTTCCATATCCATCAAGGTTTGCCAACATTTGTGTCAAGATGTTGGTGACACCTCGTACTACCATGATGAATATCGGTGCAGGATGCAGATGCAAAGGGAGATAACACCTTCTCAGATTTCACCTTAGAGAGGCCAAGGAAACAAAATCTGGATGATCGACCGAGAGACATTTAGCACTCTCCTTCTAATGTTCTCCTTGATGTGCTAGCGTAATCCATTATAGATATGGTTTGGAATCTAGAACATCAAGTAAAAGGTCAGACTTCGGGAGCACAAGAATTAATAAGGAACAACTACTGAGTAAATCCTATGAAATCCTTATGGGGAGGTGGCCAACTTCCTCAATCAAGATACTACAATAATAGGTCTTCCGGCTGGGTGTGTTGGCCACGACATCCACTTTACCGGTTATAGAGAGACCAATATTATAATTCTTGGAATATGTTCCAATCATCATATCTACCTGAGATTCAGATCTGGTTGGTGTCAGGATATTCCACACTCATCAAGTTTAGAAAGAAAAATGAAAGTTTGCAACACAAATCGACGAGATGGTGGTTCGAGATTCACGGGGAGTGAACTACGATAGCAAGCTCCAAAACATGAGCTGGTTCTGCTACATACATGTGAACACGTTGTCCAAGACAAGCATGGCCACCTAGTAGTCTTACAACGAAACACTACCGAGTTCTGATTGGGAACCATCATTGCGGAGAGCGAAGTCCTGCGCATATACCTTTGGGTCCTTGCGGATTAGCACTTAAGAACTTCTTTTCCTTGAACAAATCAATCAGTGGCTTGGTGTGCTAGGGATTCATATAGAATGAAGGTTCCAAGTCTCCAGACCACATAATACTTCGCACGTATGCATGATTGACTTGGGATGATTCCAAAGGAAGCGAAACAAACTTTCTCAAATTCACAGCGGCAACTTGCATCTTATGCACGTGAATTTGAGGAAGTCACTTCTTCCATCAAACATAAACTTCATGTGCTAGCACGAAGAAAATGCTTTCAAAAGTTTCCAACACTAACTTAGATGTGCAACATGAATCATGGACAAGATGAAAATGTTGTCAATGGGCTCAACAACAAACCATCCAGGCTTCCATATAGATGAAATTCCACAATTAGGTGAGCACGGTGATAGCAATGGTCAGACCCAAAGATGTAATGGTGTATGCTCGAGGAATCAACCACGAGTAAGACAACATTACAAACATCGTTGGTTCTGATTTGATTTGACGATAGCCCACACTCAAATCAATGTTCTGACAAGACAATAGATCCAACAACTGATACGAGGACCAATTGATGAAGATATCATCTTTCTTCAACACACACAAAAAGATATCCCTTAAAATGAACTAAGTTAGATAAGCTTTTATCTTCCAACTCTCCAAGCTATTGTTTGGCTTAACCAACTAGCTCAAGGGTATCCAACATAGATTCTTGGACAAAGAGTGGTTTATTGGAAAACCAACTTGATCACGAACTCAAAATATCGGCCAGCGAACAACCTGGTGATACTTCCAAGAAGATATTTGGAAAATCACGAACCACCGACATGTTATTAAGCTCGAGAACAATCTTGCTTTTCAGGGCGAGACGATATGATCAGATGAGCGAGGATTTGACAAAATCCTAACTCATCAATCGAAGAGTGCACCAGGAAAGATGGGCTAGGTAGCACAATCTATCTTAGAATGATAATTCAATAACCAACACGCTAAGAATGAGATTATTCTCCATTAACTACCAAGCAACGGAGTTGCTAGGAGTATTGATTTCACACATCACGGTTCACTTATCGGTATTCTGGTTACAACAACACGGAGACCGATAAATGAATAATAATGGCGAGGAGTATTATTATATCACGAATTCATAGGAGGTTGTGCAATTCTCATGACAATCCTGACATGAAGGAGGTGACACTCCAAGGTAGAACAGAAAAAAAGCTGGATTGCATTTTGATCTGAGGAATACAACTACTTTGACCAGTCTAAGAAATGGATGAGGGGCTGGAGTTTGTTTCTCCTAGTCATTCCGGAATAGAATGGCTTGACGGACCACAAGAATAATAGGCATCGATAACACGAATGCACAACTAGTCGTGACTATCAATTGATAGACAGAGGTCAGAATACAACTAAAGAGAGACAACTCAAAGGAACATATGGTTTTCTGAGTTACGGATGCATAGATTTAGTATGTCAAACAAGTTCAACATATTTCTTCCAGATAATCCATGCAGAAAGGTAGGACTGGCAGATTCACAATGCAGAATGGAGAACTCATCAAGAGCATTCTTATTGTGATGTTTTGGTTCAGGAGAGCTTCTTCCATAACTGGTTCATGGTATTTGGAAGAAGGATATACCACGGACCTCGAGGAATATCGCAAAGGTTATTAATATCCTAAAGGAACTAGCAAACACTATCAATATGAAGTAAGTAGGGTGAATCTTGGGTTCAAGAACCCAGGAATAGAATGCCTACTAACTAAGTGGCATCACGGGATGCTTTCGAGAATGATGGCCAGAATCATCACACTGGGAACACAAGACATGGCTAGATTACTAGGTGATCCTCTAAGACACCTAGGGTCATAATAATAGCTCCAACATATATGTTGAGGCAACAAAGTACCTCAACTTACCGATTAGTGTGGTTAAACTGGCCCAAAGGAACATCGGGAAAGGAAAGAAGGGAGTTGCAAATGCATCAGACTATTTCAAAACCTGGGATGACCACTCAACATCACAATATCAAGTTTCTGAGGCCAGCTATGAACATAAGGAAGTAGTAGAAACTGAACTGAGACTTGAATCCATCAATCCTTTAAGTCTATGGATTAGTAACACGTGATCCTGATAGAAAGATGAGAAGCCTAGTTCTTAATCCCCGTAGAAGAGAAGAGGGTGACTCAGATCAGAAGGGCATAAGGTAAAGGAGTAAAAAGAGCCTTACGTTTCCATCCGCAATCAATTCCCTTATATAACTAAAGCATTTCTAGACTCAACTTCGACCAGTTTGGCTTGGTAATCCTACCGGCAGTCACGCTCTGATACCGAAGCTGTCAGGACCCCGATCCTAAGTCACACCGATCTAGCATGTAACACATCATATCACTTTGCGGCCTCACGCACGGTACTCCCACGGGTGCCACCTTACTTGGCCCGGGACCGTTTGCGCCTTTTGGCTCACGTATATGATAGTGTCGCTAGCATCCATATGACAGAGAACACGGGCCGACATGGCTAGTCGTAAACCTAAAGTGGCACTAACTTATAGGGACAGGCATACATGACCCAGCAACGAACGTGTCTGTCATCAACGAGTGAATCCGGGCTGTAGCAGATGGGCTAACAGGACTCCGGAGAATCCGGGCTGTAGCAGGCTAACAGGACTCCGGAGAATCCGGGCTGTAGCAGGCTAACAGGACTCCGGTCGACACTGTGTGACATTTCCCTGAAGGGACAGACACAGGAACGAAGAAGGACACATGCCGGCCAACCTAAGTGTTCCGGAGCAGTAGCAAGCTACCATGGCTCAGTGGAAGCACTAAGAGACATTTCCTGGTAAGATAGGCTAGCAAGGATAAACAACTAGGTTGTCAGATCACACACATACCAAGCATTTCAAATCTTACACACAATATGCTCGATATGTGCAAATACAACATGGCATCACAACAAAACTCTATAATTCAAAGTATTTATTCATTAGGCTCCGAAGAGCCAGATATTACAAACATGGGCTAATGACCCAGCATTCAAGTCATACAAGCAACAAGCACAACCGGAATCTTAACTTGTCTGAGTACAGACAACTACAAATGAAAAGGTTGAGAAGCCTGACTATCTACAACACCCTGCCGAGGGCACAAGATTGTAGCTGAGGTAAACGTCGAAGTTCACGCGGAACTACTAGCGAGACTGAAGTCTCTCTACAAAAACATAAATTAAGCAAACATGAGTACAAATGTACCCAGCAAGACTTACATCAGAACTATCTACATATGCATCGGTATCAACAAAGGGGGTGCTGGAGTTTAACTGCAGCAAGCCAGCTTTGACTCGGTGGCTATCCTAAACTACGACTGCAAGTAACTCTTTTGAGGTGGCGCACACGAGTCCACATATTCACCATATCAATACACCACTATGGATCCGCTACCATCTCCCTACGAGAAGGCCATCCATAGCACTCACGCTTACCTTGCGCATTTTAGAGTATCCACTTTCACTTGTCTATGAAGTGTATAGGCAACCCAGAGGTCCTTTACCGCGGACGCGGCTATTCGAATAGATCATTTGTAACCCTGCAGGGGTGTACTTCTTCACACATGTTTCCACCACTTAGCGTCTGCACACGACATGTGCTCGACAGACTTCAAGCGAAAGCCGACGTGGGTGTAGACCACGACCTAACTAACCACACAAGTCCCTAGTCTAGGTTTATCGCCTATTCAGGTTCCATCCGCAGGGAGTCCGGCCAAGGTTTTCACATACGGCACCGAACGATGTGTGCAGGGTTCCCGGGTCACCAAACGGGCGACTCGGTACACCGGGCCACGTGCCTACCGCATCACAGCCCACCCCTCGGGTCAGCGCTGCGCACGGCCTCCAGCATACTACAAACACCAGAAACTACTTGCAACTCCTAGAAAGAGGACAGGGGCGGTTAATAAGTTGAGCGGGGTCATATTTCAGGGCCCAACGTGTGGTAGTAGCTGTTCATGGATCAACAACACAGAACTCAGTTCCTGAGGAAGGTTTCAATGAGAATACCCACCATGTACTCCTACATGGCCTCTCACCGCTACCTTTACCAAATTGTGTTCACACACTTAGCTCTCAACGGTAGGACATGTTCACCACATTCCAATTCATCCCCGATGAATCAGACCTGACTCAACTCTAAGCAGTAGCAGGCATGACAACAAACATGAATGAGTAGGCACATCAGGGCTCAAACAACTCCTACTCATGCTAGTGGGTTTCATCTATTTACTGTGGCAATGATAGGTCATGCAGAGGAAAGGGGTTCAACTACCGCAGCATGTAACAGCTGAATCATTGTTGTCCTAATGCAGTGAAAGAGAGTAGAAGCGAGAGAGTGGGATTGTATCGGAATGAACAAGGGGGTTTTGCTTGCCTGGCACTTCTGAAGATAGTATTGTGTCTTCATCAGTGTCATCGATCACCACATCTGAAACAACATCTACTGGGGGGAACAAATACCGGCAACAGAGAAGGAACACAATCAATGCAATGCAACAATATGATGCATGATCATGACATGGAAATATGCTGTGGTTTGAGCTAATTCAACTAGCAACAATTTAAATGAAGTTAGTTTGAATCCAAGATTCAAATTCAAACTCCATATGTTATTATTCACATGCCATTTAATTGATTTGACCTAATCAGCAGGTTTAACTTGCTTTAACATGCATGAAAACAGTACCATTGGATAGATTAGATTTTTTTGATGATTTTTGTTGGAGTAAATGGCCACGGGTAGCCTAACCGACTCCCCCTGGCTCTTCGAAAAATTATCAGGCCATTCGAGCCTTCAAGCATATAGAGCGCAGGGCCGCCTTCCCCCGGCCGGCTATCCACAGGGCCGACTACCAGAAGGCGACCCGGCCTCAGAAACCTTCCCCAAGAAAGCTACGATATGGCCGACTCCAGGAAGCCGGCCGCAAGAGGGCCGACTCCCAGAAGCCGGCCATGAAGAAAGCCGACTCCCAGAAGCCGGCCAAGACTGCACCCACCAAGACTGCATCCACATAACGGTGATAAGACGGGGCGTGGCCGCAGTATAGCCCACTACCCCCGGATCCCGGAGCAGGCATGGCCACAGGGCGCCGTACGGGCCAGCCATCTGCCGTCCGGCGCGGCACTGTAGCTATATTGACCTCGATGTCACCCACGACAGGCGCCAGTACGGCCCGCGGGCGGCGGGCCCCCTTAGCCAGAGAGACACTCGAAGGCGGCCCGGCCTCCCCTAGTCGGCCAGGGGCGAAGCCGGCTCCCAATAGCCGGCTACCTCCCTCCCTCGAAACATGTGCCTCATTAAGGAGACAAGACGAGGTAAGGCTATAGTGAGAGCCCGCAAGGCGGCGGCACTGTAGCCACGCTTACCTCGACAAAGCCCTCGTCATCAGAGGCGAGGCAACAGTAACCAGCCGCCGACAAGGCCCCCAAGCGATGGGGCCGGCCTGTCGGCCAAGAGGCCGGCAGCCGGCGGGACCCACCAGTCGGCGGGCCCCAATGGCCGGCGGAGAAGCCGGCAAGCATAGACACTAACGCCTGGGACCCGCGCCCAGCCGGATTACCATTGTAACCCTGGGGGGTAAGCCTATATAAACCCCCCGGGACACCCATGCAAAGGGTTGATCTCATAGAGTTTCACACACCACATAGAGAGAAAAGGAGAGCTAGCCTTGCCCTTCTTCTTCCTCTAGCCAAACAGCTCAAGGAGCACTTGTAGGTACTCGTATTGATCTAGTGATCATGCGGAGACCCCACAGAGCAGGACTAGGGGTGTTATCTCCACGGAGAGCCCCGGACCTGGGTAAGATCCGCCGGCGTGCATGTCTTTGCCTCATCCCATTTCCAGGCACCGGCGATTTCTTACTGGCTCCCACAATGATAAGCCACCCGTTGGCATATGTCGCACCTACCACCCGACAATTTTTCATATATAAATTATTTCATTTGGAGTTACGGTTGAATTTCTATGATTTTTAGTAGTTTTGGGTATTTTCTGAAATAAATAAATCATTTATGATTTATTTAAATTTCAGAAAAGAATTACCGCGTCAGCATTGCACGAGGCTGATGTCAGCAGGTCAACTGGGTCGGTCCACGTCAAACCTGACCTGTGGGACCCACATGTCATTGGCTCACTACTAACTGCAAATTAATCCCGTGTTGACTGGGGTTTGACCCACCGCGGGATCCCCTGTCAGTGACCGTTGTGGGGTAATTAGTGGTGATTAGCTCCTAATGACAGTGCCACATCATCATCGCCAGAGGTTAACCGACGACGACCATAGCCGACGGTGGAGGTTCACCGTGCGCTCGCTACAGGGCACCAATCTACGCGTGGTTTGCGGCCACGGTTAGCTGTGGTTCTCGCGCATCTGGTAGAGCAAACGGGAGGAGCTGGGGTGGTCGGGACTTGCCGAAACGAACCTCGCGGTGGCGGCCGGAGTTCGGCTCCGAGAGGGCGCATGCTACAGGGCACGAACGACGAAACGGAGAGGGGGGAACGACGTAGGGGCTCACAGCTGTGTCGGAGAGGGGGTCAGCGAGGTCGGGGAGGCCGTGTGGACGACGAATCGGCGTCGACGATCTCCGGTGCCCGACGGTGAACATGACGATGCCAGCGACGTTCCAGGGCTTCCAGGCTTGCGTCCGTAGGCTTGGAGCTCCAGGGCGATGTGGCGGAACCGATGGCAGTGGCGCTAGGGATGGCAGCGGCGAGCGGCGGTGACGGGTGCGCTCGGGTCGGGCGAGAGGGCGAGGGAGAGGACGAACAGAGGGGGGGGAGCGAACGTGAAGGCTTTGGGGGTCCGCGTGGCGCACTTAGTGACGTCCAGGAGCAAGCGGCAAGCAGGAGGTGGCCGGCACGCGGAGACCACGCGCCTCGCGTCCTTCTGACGCGAGGTAGGCGATGATTGGTAGTTGGGCTGCACGGCACTGGGCCGGCCAGTTGGCTGCGGTAAGTGCCAGATGGGTTTTTCCTCTCTCTCTCTCTCTCTCTCTCTCTCTCTCTCTCTGTTTTTTTATTTTGTTTTGTTTTCTTTTTTCTGCTGCTGTTTTGGCTTTAGTAAAAATACTAAAGCATTTTGTAAAATGCTGCAATAATTTGTCGACACTCTATGGATTATTCCAATTGCCCACATTTAATTTCAGCATTATTTGAGCATTTAAATTATTTATAGTATTTAAATGCCCAAAGTCAAATACAATATGATTTAATTCAAATGCCCAAATTAATTATTCTTAATGCTCTAAAAATATTGGTTTGGATTTTTAGCTCTTGCCAATATTTTCAGGGATTAAAATGAACATTTCCTTGGGATCATTTGAAGAATTTTTTAACTTGCTCAATTTTAAAAGATTTCTGAGGCTTTGGGAATCTTCCCCAATTCAAAATTCTTTGAATTTAACATGATGCATGCTCACTGATGCAACTATTTACAGTCATCAATCTAAGGCTGTGACAATATGGAGCAAAATGAGTAATCTACACCATAAATAAATACGTTGTTCTCTCGTTTTCCTCTCCGCCTTGGTCGCGGTGCACAATAGTGAGTATACTAAATAGTCTCTTTTTGACATGCATTTACGTTTTTTCAACACAGTACAGACTCAAGCGCTCATATACACGCGCTTACACTCACCCCTATGAACGCACACATGCACGCCCTACCCCTATGAGCACCTCCGAAAGACTGAGCCGGCACTATCATCTTGAAATTTATGAAGTCACCATATACACGCGATAGACGCGAGCGGCAGTCGCCTCCATAGGTTCTTGATTGCCAAGGAGGGAGAGGGTAGCGGTTCCCGAGACGTTGAACAGTCAATGATGAAATTACATGCAGAGGGAATTAATTGGAGAAGAAGAATAGAGCCAGCATGATGTGAATACAATAGAGTTTGGACTCTCACATAAAGGCGCCCCAACACTCCAATCCATCTACTCCTAGTCTCTGCACAACACTGCTCACTCCAATCCAAGACAAGTGACCAGAAGCCACAAGCACCTATGGAGGCGATGGACCCGAGCGGCAGTCGGCTGTGCCAAATCATCCAAGGCGCCGGCCTGCGACCCCGCACTGATACGTCTCCAACATACCTACTTTTCCAAACACTTTTGCCCTTGTTTTGGACTCTAACTTGCATGATTTGAATGGAACTAACCCAGACTGATGTTGTTTTCAGCAGAATTGCCATGGTGTTATTTTTGTGCAGAAACAAAAGTTCTCGGAATGACCTGAAACTTCACGGAGATTATTTTTGGAAATAATTAAAAAATCCTAGCGAAAGAATCAAGGCCAGGGGGCCCACACCCTATCCACGAGGGTGGGAGGCGTGCCTGCCCCACCGTGGGCGCGCCCCCTGCCTCGTGGGCCCCCTGGTGCTCCACCGACCTCAACTCCAACTCTATATATTCACGTTCGGGGAGAAAAAAATCAGAGAGAAGGATTCATTGCATTTTACGATATGGACCACCGCCAAGCCCTAAACTCTCTCCGGAGGGCTGATCTGGAGTTCGTTCGGTGCTCCGGAGAGGGGAATCCGTCGCCATCGTCATCATCAACCATCCTCCATCACCAATTTCATAATGCTCACCGCGTGCGTGAGTAATTCCATCGTAGGCTTGCTAGACGGTGATGGGTTGGATGAGATATATCATGTGATCGAGTTAGTTTTGTTAGGGTTTGATCCCTAGTATCCACTATGTTCTGAGATTGATGTTGCTATGACTTTGCTATGCTTAATGCTTGTCAGTAGGGCCCGAGTGCCATGATTTCAGATCTGAACCTATTATGTTTTCATGAATATATGTGAGTTCTTGATTCTATCTTGCAAGTCTATAGTCACCTACTATGTGTTATGATCCGGCAACCCCGAAGTGACAATAATTGGGACCACTCCTGGTGATGACCGTAGTTTGAGGAGTTCATGTATTCACTAAGTGCTAATGCTTTGGTCCGCTATTGTATTAAAAGGAGGCCTTAATATCCCTTAGTTTCCAATAGGACCCCGCTGCCACGGGAGGATAGGACAAAAGATGTCATGCAAGTTCTTTTCCATAAGCACGTATGACTATATTCGGAATACATGCCTACATTACATTGATGAATTGGAGCTAGTTCTGTTTCACCCTATGTAACTGTTGCATGAATAATCGCATCCGGCATAATTCTCTATCACCGATCCAATGCCTACGAGCTTTTCACATATTCTCCTTTGCTTATTCTGTTGCTACTGTTACAATCAGTACAAAACCCAAAAATATTGCTTTTGCTACCGTTACCGTTACTTCCATACTACTTTGCTACTAAATACTTTGCTGCAGATATTAAGTTATCCAGGTGTGGTCGAATTGACAACTCAACTGCTAATACTTGAGAATATTCTTTGGCTCCCCTTGGGTCGAATCAATAAATTTGGGTTGAATACTCTACCCTCGAAAACTGTTGCGATCCAAGACTATTTTCTGGCGCCGTTGCCGGGGAGCATAGCTCTATTCTTTGAGTCACTTGGGATTTATATCTGCTAGTCACTATGAGGAACTTGAAAGACGAGAAAACCAAAATTTATCCCTCAACCACGAGGGGAGGTAAGGAACTGCCATCTAGCTCTACACTTGATTCACCTTCTGTTTTGAGTAAGCTTGCGACACCTAAACCTGCTTCTGCTATTAATTCTGATATGTCGCATGTTATTGATGATGCCACTTCTGCTATGCGTGATACTTATGATGAAACTACTTCTACTACTGTGCCGCTTGGTGAATTTCTTGATGAACCACTTGCTAGGGCTAGAGAGAATGAAATTATTGAAACTGATAATATTGATGAAAGTGATGATGAAGATTCTCCCCCTAGATATGAATTGCCTATTGTGCCTAAGGGTTATGTTATGGATGAAGAAACTACTACAGACTTTCTTGCTTGCAATGATAGAAGTGATCTTAAGAAATTATTAGCTAAGCTAAAAAAAATCTCTGAATGCTAGAATGAAATATGATCCTGCTTATGCTACTTCACCTATCTTTGTTACTGATAAGGACTATGAATTCTCTGTCGACCCTGATATGATTACTTTGGTTGAATCTGATCCTTTCTATGGCTATGAATCTGAAACTGTTGTGGCACATCTTACTAAATTAAATGATATAGCCACCCTGTTCACTAATGATGAGAAAACTCGCTACAATTATATCCTTAAAATATTTCTGTTCTTATTAAAGGGTGATGCTAAGATATGGTTTAATTCTCTTGGTCCTGGTTGTGTGCGTAGTCCCCAGGATATGATTTATTATTTCTCTGCTAAATATTTCCCTGCTCATAAGAAACAAGCTGCTTTAAAGGAAATATATAATTTTGTGCAAATTGAAGAAGAGAGTCTCCCACAAGCTTGGGGGAGGCTTCTCCAATTACTTAATGCTTTGCCTGATCATCCTCTCAAGAAAAATGAAATACTTGATATCTTTTATAATCGACTAACCGGTGCTTCCAGAGACCACCTGGATAGTTGTGCTGGTTGTGTTTTCAGGGAAAGAACATCTGATGAAGCTGAAATTCTTTTGAATAATATGTTGACAAATGAAAATAATTGGACACTTCCTGAACCAACTCCTAAGCCAAATCCAAAAGAAAGAGGTGTTCTATTTCTCAGTCCTGAAGATATGCAAGAGGCAAAGAAATCTATGAAAGAAAAAGGTATAAAAGCTGAAGATGTTAAGAATTTACCTCCTGTTGAAGAAATACATGGTCTAAATTTACCACCTGTTGAAGAAACACATGGTCTTGATAACCGGACACAGGTAGTAAAGGTAAATTCTCTTTATAGATTTGATGAAGGTGATATTCCTCATTATAAGTTTGCTAGCCAATGCTTAGATGAGTTTGATAATTTTATGGTTAAGCAAGAAAACTTCAATGCTTATTTTGGTAGAGAATTAAAACACAATGCTTTTATGATTGAGCACTTGAGTGATTGTATGTATAGAGTTAAAGGTGAACTTAAACTCATTAGTAAACATGCTTCTATGGTTACCACTCAAGTAGAACAAGTACTTAAGGCTCAGAATGATTTGCTCAATGAATTGAATAGTAAGAATAATGACTTTTCTGTTGGAGTTGCAACTAGAGGGGGTAAAGTGACTCAGGAACCTTTGTATCCTGAGGGCCACCCTAAGAGAATTGAGCAGGATTCTCAGAGAAATAATGTTGATACACCCAGTTCTTCTAAAAAGAAGAAAAAGAAAAATGGTAGGACTTTGCATGCTTCTAGTGAACCTGTTGTTGACACACCTGAGAATCCCAATGATATTTCTATTTCTGATGCTGAAACACAATCTGGAAATGAACATGAACCTAGTGATACTGTTAATGATGATGTTCATGTTGATGCTCAACCTAGCAATGACAATGATGTAGAAATTGAACCTGCTATTGACCTTGATAACCCACAATCAAAGAATCAACATTATGATAAGAAAGACTTTGTTGCTAGGAAGCACGGTAAAGAAAGAGAACCATGGGTTCAGAAACCCATGCCTTTTCCTCCTAAACCATCAAAGAAAAAGGATGATGAGGATTTTGAGCGCTTTGCTGAAATGATTAGACCTTTCTTTTTGCGTATGCGTTTAACTGATATGCTTAAAATGAATCCTTATGCCAAGTATATGAAGGATATTGTTACAAATAAAAGAAAGATAACGGAAGCTGAAATTTCCACCATGCTTGCTAATTATACTTTTAAGGGTGGAATACCAAAGAAATTAGGAGATCCAGGAGTACCAACTATACCATGCTCCATTAAAAGAAACTATGTTAGAGAACTTCTTTATGTGATCTGGGAGACGGTGTTAGTGTTATGCCTCTCTCTTTATATCGTAGACTTGATTTGAATAAGTTGACACATACTGAAACATCTTTGCAAATGGCCGATAAATCAACTGCTATACCTGTCGGTATTTGTGAGGATGTGCATGTTGTGGTTGCAAACGTTACTATTTTAATGGACTTTGTTATTCTTGATATTCCCGAGGACGATAGTATGTCTATTATTCTTGGAAGACCCTTTTTGAATACTGCAGGGGCTGTTATTGATTGCAATAAGGCAATGTCACTTTTCATGTTAATGGTAATGAGCATACGGTACACTTTCCGAGGAAACAACCTCAAGTTCATATTATAAACTCTATTGGAAAAATTCCATCGATTATTTTTGGAGGTTTTGAATTTCCTCTACCTACTTTCAAGAAGAAATATGATATTCTTATTATTGGGGATGTGCATATCCCTGTCAAGGTAACATAGTCTTATTCGAAATTTCTCTGGTTTCATGTTACTCAAAATGAGTTTGTTAACAAGACATGATCAACCTTGTTAGTGGATTCCTTTTGATGAGCATGAGATGGATGAAGTTAGAAAGCACAACCTTCTGTACCCTCCTTTTGCTTTCTGTTATTTAGATTAAATAAAGCAAAAATAGTATTTTCTGTCTGTTTTCTGAATTATCCGTGCAATAGAAAAATACCCCGAAAATAGAAGTTCTCCAAATGCCCTGAAATTGAAATATGATTTTTCTGGAATATTTGAGAATATCTGGCACTGAGAACACAGCAGGGGGAGCAAGCACCTGGCCACGAGGGTCCAGGGCGCACCCATCCCCCTGGGCGCCCCCCTGCCTCGTGGGCCCATGGTGGCTCCCTTCCACTTATTACAGCCACCACACACCCCTTCTTCCTCCCAAAAAAATCACCAACCAGCTCAAGCACGAGTTCTTGCTCATTTTGCTGTGATTTTCGACCTCCTTGCTCAAAGCTCCACTCACAAAACTGCTTTGGGGGATTGTTCTTCGGTATGTGACTCCTCCAATGGTCCAATTAGTTTTTGTTCTAGTGCTTTATTCATTGCAAATTATTGCTGCTTGGTGACCCTGTTCTTGAGCTTGCATGTCAATTTTATATGGTTCCAAGTAGTTCTAATGCATCATATAGTCTCTAGGCACTTGTAGGAGTAGTTGCTATCAATTTTGTTGAGTTTGGTTCACTTTTAGTTGAAGTTACTAAAAATTTCAGAAATTTTTCAGAGGAAAAACATGTTTAGGAAAATGTACCAAGGTGGTCCTTCAAGAAAGCAAGGACCTAGGCCCGCAATACGCGATGCGGAAAACGAACCACCGAGGGAAGCTCAAGTGCGGGCTTGTGAATGGCCTTCGGAGGACTTTATGGATCGAGCAGGAATCAAGGAAGAATTTAACGCATATATGTGCATAACGCTGATCTTGTGAGCTTCGAGGCAGATAAGTGCCGTCAGTACCACTATCTCACTGATTCCTTTGTGAGAAGGTTTGAATTTTCATCATCACCCAATTCTCAAACTGTCCTGTTTGATCTCTATGAAAATTCTTATACTATGGACTTATAGGATTTTAATACTGCTTAAACTTCCACAATGGGGTAGTCCTAGTGAACCTCGCAAATCTGAATTTAGAGATTTTCTTTCTAGTATAACTGTGGGCGAGTCTAGAGATATAACACAAGCTACCATAGGGAGCATTCATTTTCCTGCTACACATTATTTTGCTCTCTACATAGGTAGGTGCATCAATGGTAAGGATGAAGCATGTCACATGTGTATCCCTGACCTCAGTGTTCTCAGGAGTACTGTATTAGGAGATAAACATTATAATTTGGGAGCCATTGTTGGACGTAGGTTGCATAATAATAGAACTATTGGAGATTTCTTTGGTGGAATTTATGTAACCCGTCTAGCTAATTTTCTTGGTATACCCATACGTGAGTATGATATTGAGTTGCCTCCTGTTTATTTAGATTATGAGGCTATGGTTCGTCATCAGTTCCAACAGTACCGACTAATCTTTGATAGACGACGCACCTATCACGTCGCTCTCCCTGCCCCTACTTTCTTTGATTTTCAGGCAAAGGGGAGGTATGTCATAACCAGGGGGAGGCGGACGAGTATGAGAGGAGGGCAGAGACAACTCGCCTCCAAGCTGCAGCCCACGATGCAATAGCCGTTGCATCTCAGTACGACCCCAACTACAACTTTGGATATCCGCTAGGCCAGCCGTAGCAGTAGACCAACTTAGGCCAAAAGCCTAAGCTTAGGGGAGTACGTATTTCTCACCGACATTACATTCTTGTTTACACACTCATTGCTAGTTGTCGGTGCTCATACTTTTCATTGTACTATCCATGCTAGTTTATTTTCCTTTTTATGTTTTCTTCTTGTGTGTTTGAAAAAACTATAAGAAAAACAAAAAAAATAGTTGTAGCCTTTAGTTAGTTTACTTTCCTTGTCTGTAGTAGTAATAATTAAAAGAAAACCCAAAAAGATTTCTCATTCTTCTATTTCTTGTTGGGAGCTTTCCCGTGTAAATAGTTTTATTTCTTTTCTTGTTTTTTGGGGGTCGAGAGGAGAAGACCATAATGAAAATGTTGAAGTGGCTCTTATATGCATTATTGTTGATTTAACCAAGAGCCCATATTACCTTGTCTTCTCCTGTGTGTCAGATGCTTGCAGATTCCAGCTTGGTCCAATGCATGTGCACTATTATTATTATTCACATCGTTCAGTCATGCAAGTGAAAGGCAATTATGACGATATATGATGAACTGCTTGAGATGAGAGAAGCTGGTATGAACTCGACCTCTCTTGTTTTTGTAAATATGATTAGTTCATCGTTCCTGATTCAGCCTATTATGAATAAACATGTTTGCAATGACAATTAGAGATTATAGTTGCCTATTCCATGCTTAATTAGCTAGGAGTTTATAATGGTTTATCTTGTGTGCCAACATTGCTATTAAAATGGTTGTGATGTGGTATGAGAGGGTGGTATCCTCCTTTGAATGATTCGAGTGACTCGACTTGGCACATGTTCACACATGTAGTTGAAACAAATCAACATAGCCTTCACGATATTTATGTTCATGGTGGATTATATCGTACTCATACTTGCACTCAATATTTATTAATTTTAATGCATGTTCATGACTGTTGCCGCCCTCGAGTTGGTCGCTTCCCAGTCTTTTTCTAGCCTTCACTTGTACTAAGCGGGAATACTACTTGTGCATCCAATTCCATAAACCCCAAAGTTATTCCATATGAGTCCACTATACCTTCCTATATGCTGTATCTACCTGCCGTTCCAAGTAAATTTGTATATGCCAAACTCCAAACCTTCAAATGAAATTCTGTTTTGTATGCTCTAATAGCTCATGTATCAACTAGGGCTGTCTGTATCTTCCATGCTAGGCGGGTTATTCTCAAGAGGAGTGGACTCCGCTCCTCACTCACAAGAAAATGGCTGGTCACCGGGATGCCCAGTCCCATGCTTTAAGAAAATCAAATCAAAATACTTGCAAACAAAACTCCCCCAGGATTGTTGTTAGTTGGAGACACCCATTGTTTCGGACAAGCCATGGATTGATATTTGTTAGTGGAGGGGGAGTATATACTTTACCATTCTGTTTGGGAACCGCCTATAATGTGTGTAGCATGGAAGATATCGAGATCTCTCGGTTGTTATGTTGACAATGAAAGTATGCCGCTCAAAATATTATTTATCTCTATTTCAAAAATCGAGCTCTGGCACCTCTACAAATCCCTGCTTCCCTCTGCGAAGGGCCTATCTATTTACTTTTATGTTGAGTCATGACCCTCTTATTAAAAAGCACCAGCTGGAGAGCACCGCTGTCATTTGCATCCATTACTATTAATTTATATTGGGTATGACTGGATCTCTTTGACCATGAATTACAATGTCTAGTCAGTCCTTGATCTTTAAAGGTGCTCTGCATTTATGTTTTGCGGTCTCAGAAAGGGCTAGCGAGATACCATCTAGTTATATCATATCAGGATTGTTTTGAGAAAGTGTTGTCATCCGAGATTTATTATTATTGCTCGCTAGTTGATTATGCCATTGATATGAGTAAACATGAGACCTAAGTGTTATTGTGAATGTGGTTAGTTCATAATCTTTGCTGATAACTTGAATGCTGGCTTTACATATTTACAACAAGAGCAAACAGGGTTTCTAAAAGTTTTTCTTTATCACTTTCAGTTTGTCAACTGAATTGCTTCAAGACAACCAAAGATTTAAGCTTGGGGGAGTTGATACGTCTCCAACATATCTACTTTTCCAAACACTTTTGCCCTTGTTTTGGACTCTAACTTGCATGATTTGAATGGAACTAACCCGGACTGACGCTGTTTTCATCAGAATTGCCATGGTGTTATTTTTGTGCAAAAACAAAAGTTCTCGGAATGACCTGAAACATCACGGAGATTATTTTTGGAAATAATAAAAATACTAGCGAAAGAATCAACGACAGGGGGCCCACACCCTGTCCACGAAGGTGGGAGGCGCGCCTGCCCCCCTGCCTCGTGGGCCCCCTGGTGCTCCACCGACCTCAACAACAACTCTATATATTCACGTTCGGGGAGGAAAAAAATCAGAGAGAAGGATTCATCGCGTTTTACGATATGGAGCCGCCGCCAAGCCCTAAACTCTCTCGGGGGGGGGGGGGGCTGATCTGGAGTCCGTTCGGGGCTCCGGAGAGGCGAATCCGTCGACATCGTCATCATCAACCATCCTCTATGTTCTTAGATTGATGTTGCTATGACTTTGCTATGCTTAATGCTTGTCACTAGGGCCCGAGTGCCATGATTTCACATCTGAACCTAGTATGTTTTCATGAATATATGTGAGTTCTTGATCCTATCTTGCAAGTCTATAGTCACCTACTATGTGGTATGATCCGGCAACCCCGAAGTGACAATAATCGGGACCACTCCTGGTGATGACCGTAGTTTGAGGAGTTCATGTATTCACTAAGTGCTAATGCTTTGTTCCAGTACTCTATTAAAAGGAGGCCTTAATATCCCTTAGTTTCCAATAGGACCCCGCTGCCACGGGAGGGTAGGACAAAAGATGTCATGCAAGTTCTTTTCCATAAGCACGTATGACTATATTCAGATTACATGCCTACATTACATTGATGAATTGGAGCTAGTTCTGTGTCACCCTATGTTATAACTGTTGCACGAATAATCGCATCCGGCATAATTCTCTATCACCGATCCAATGCCTACGAGCTTTTCACATATTGTCCTTTGCTTATTTACTTTTCCGCTGCTACTGTTACAATCACTACAAAACCCAAAAATATTGCTTTTGCTACCGTTACCGTTACTTCCATACTATTTTGCTACTAAGTACTTTGCTGCAGATATTAAGTTATCTAGGTGTGGTTGAATTGACAACTCAACTGCTAATACTTGAGAATATTCTTTGGCTTCCCTTGTGTCGAATCAATAAATTTGGGTTGAATAGTCTACGCTCAAAAACTGTTAAGATCTCCTATACTTGTGGGTTATCACTCACCGTGTAGCGTTTCCAGACGGTGCTGACGACCGCCGGCGTCGTAGCCCTCACCGACGCCGGCTTCGCCTCTCGCATGGACGACATGATGGTCAACTCCATCCGCAGGTTCACCGCCGTCAAGAAGCATGCGGACGACCTTGCCGTACTGCTCCAGCCCGCACGCCCAGGCTCCTCATTGCCTGCCAGCCTCATTGGCCTGCATGGTGACGAACTCTTTCAGGCCCTGGTGGTCCTGCAGGTGCCGGAGGTCGCGATAAAGAATGTGCACCTCGAGGCCGCGCTCGCCATGCAAGAAACCGTCGACCTGCACATCCACATCTACGAGGAAATCGTCTACATAGGCCACTACAAGGCAAGCGAGGACAGAAAGACGTTGGCCTTCTTCCAGCGGCTGGAATCTTTGGACGCCATTGTTCAGAACACGTCGACCTGGCCACGAAAGCCGCTGCTACTTAGCCGTCGTTCGGTGGGCCGGCGCCCTGAGTCGAGGAGGTGGACGTTGTCGATGGATGCATCTCTTCTTCTTGCCTCCTATAACCAGCGCTACATCACCTCGTGCCCTTCATGTTTTATTAGTATAGTACTCCCTGTTTTCCCAAATATAAGTCTTTCTAGAGATTCCAGCATGTGACTACATATGGAGCAAAATGAGTGAATCTACACTCTAAAATATGTCTACATACATCCGTATGTTGTATTCTATTTGAAATATCTAAAAAGGCTTATATTTAGGAACGGAGGGACTATATGGCATTTTTATTGCAGTCATAACGTTTTCACTGTGAGGTCAGGCCGCAGTTGAGCAAACCGACCATCGGCAAATCCCCACCCCGCCCATTGGGGAGAAGAGCTAGCTGTAGCACGGACGCTGTTGTCAGATGGGACTCGTGTTGATATAATAGGAGTACTGAGCACTCGTACATCTTTATTTTTGAGGGAAAAAATAGTCGTATGTCTAGTACCACTAGTTGGGTGCGTGCGACCTATAGCTGTCATCACTTTAGGTCTCCTTTTCGAACCGCAGCTACACTTCAAGTACATATTTTTTCACGCATTTATCCTCCTATATGTACTCCTAGGCTATTTCCACATGCTCCCTTTCGCCGACATGTGGGACATAGAGCATCTGGGTCGTAGTGCATGCATGACTCGGAGCATATGCCGGGGTACTTTACATTTCAGACCTCACGAATTACGTGCAAACCCCCCGTAGAAGAATAAATAAATAAATGAATTACTACATGAAACCGGAATATTTTCGTAGAAACCGGAGCACGTTCATTAAATTTTGGACATAACACGTTTATAAAAAATGACTGGACCTAAACCAGTCTAAGGGCCTGTTTGATTCGCAGGATACTAAAACCATAGGAATGGGGAAAGTATGATGGTGATGAACCGAGATGAGGAGAACTCTAACTCAGTTAGAGGTTAGAGTTAGATTCACCCTAAACTAACCCTGAACTAACTCTAAACCAAAGAGGTGTATGGATGGCAGGGTTAGATTGACAATAAATGCTCTTTCTCAATCATTTGACTACTTTGGACCCTATTTCCTGCCGGATTTGGTGTGGCCGGCTCTTGTGTGGCCTCCTCTCACTGACAATTGACATAAACGAGCCATCTTTACAAATCAAGCATGCAAAACATGATAAATTTTACTTTGTCCATACAAATGAGATATCCCACTTAAACATACAAGTTGTCAATCAGGCTTCGCAAAAAAATACACTCCATGAAACAAAGCATGAGCTAACTCATCACGGAAGTCATTCACGATAGGGAGGGAGCCCGGAGCCCCTCACGCACCCAGGGAGGAGCTCATCATCGTCGCTCTGGAGGAAGGCTCTGTAGATCCCAAGCTGTGGGAACCCCTCCGACACCGGCGCTTGCGAGTTGAGGTCGACACTGGCATGGGTAGCAGGGCCGCTTGCCGATGACTGCGAACTTAATCTTTAGTCCTCTAGAAATAATGCAAGCCTGAAACTGAAATGCCTAGAAAGGTGAACTGAATCGTTGGGCCTCTAGAAATAATGCAAGCCTGAAACTAAAATACCTAGAAAGGTGAACTGAATCTTTGGGCCTCTAGAAATAATCCAAGCCTAAAACTGAAATACCTAGAAAGGTGAACTGAATCTTTGGGCCTCTAGAAATAATGCAAGCCTGAAACTGAAATACCTAGAAAGGCGAACTGAATCTTTGGGCCTCTGGAAATAATGCAAGCCTGAAACTGAAATACCTAGAAAGGTGAAGTGAATCTTTGGGCCTCTAGAAATAATGCAAGCCTGAAACTGAAAATACCTAGAAACTGAACTGACTCTTTGGGCCTCTAGAAAGATTTATTACCTCCTCAAGCAGCATCAAACAATTCCATGCGTGCACCATAAATCTATACCAAGTTTGATCAGGATCTACTTTTCCAAATCGGAGTTAGCGCTAGAGCGAACAAGATCAATGATATGGCCGTGAGGGAAGGAACGAACAAACTAACCCCTCTCGCGACCTCCCTGGTAGATGCACCACCACCGCGCACGACAGAGAGAGAAAAACGACCAGTGAAGGGGGAGCGAGGCGACCTTTGAAGGCCGGAGGGAGAGGGCGGCCGGAGGAGGGCGGCCGGAGGAGAGAGAGGGCGAGCGGCAGAGCGGCGCTTGGGCGGGCGGCCCGATGGGGAACAGAGAGGAGTCGTGCGAGGGGGGGGGGGGGCGGAGGGAGCGATCTAGTGCGGGCAGGGGAGATTTTTTAGTTCTCTTTTAGTGGGCCTGAGGAGAACTAACCCAATTAGAACCTCTCCACCGGGCTAGTTTTTTTAGCTGGGTTAGAGCAAACTAGCTCAAACTAACCCTTCCTGTTTCGATAATTTGAGGCTATTTCAACCCAAACTAGCTCCAACTCAGGGATCCAAACTAAGAGGAGTAGTACTGTACATGCTACAGTCTGTTCCGTAGAACATTGTTTTTATGGCCATATCACCACATTGTTTTCTACTGCTGGTTCACTGGGCTGCCGTGGTTCGCACTGCTGGTTCACTGGGCTGCCGTGGTTCACACTCCTCCAACCTGAGTAGTAGTAGTAGTATATACCGCATGATTCTTTGCTCCTTCTTACTACGTACTTTGCCGACATGTGGGAGAGCAAGCATCGGGGTCGACGTGTCATGCACCAGATTAGAGTGCAGAACGGAAGGGGGCATCACCCCGGTCGTAGCGCTAGTAATTCATGACTATAGTGAGTAGTCATATCACAAGTCTTTCCAGCAGTAACGCGTCATGAAATCGCACAGCCCGACCTTTCTAGCAGTAAGTAATTCGAATCCGCTACTCCCTCACCCTCCTCACCTCTCTGACAAACTACCTACACGAAAACTGCCGCGTGTACTGCCCGAGAAAAGCCGCGCCCTCAACTTTTAACTACGCGAAAATAGTTCAAGCTTGTTCATTCTATATAAATACTAGTATTGTATGTTTATTTACCCGTGTGGTTGTTCAATGAATGTAGGGCCGGGGAGCACAAGTGAACAATACTACTACTAGTAGTAAGTAGGAGTCGTACAGTTAGTAACCTTAAATAGAGAGTTTCTTTTCTTTAATGCCACGTACACAAATTGAAACGCTTGTTGTGCAGAGAAAAAGATAATCACTCCACTATATATGTATGCAGGGGCCTGAGCGCTTGATTTACTAGGGTTACTCTCTTCATTCTCTCATCCTCTCCAGATCTAAACAAGACAACGGTGGCGACATTTTCTGTCTGCTCACCGCTGGTCACACATCCGGCCGGATCCCTCTGGCCGGTGTGTGTAGATGACAAAAAGGTGCATCGTTCACGCGGTCATTGCCGCCAAGGGAGGAAACCGACAGCTGCCGGCGAGGCCCGATATCCTCTGCCCGTGTCATTCTGTCCGACACAGCGCCGGCTCGGGAGGTCCTTCGACCCTTCTTCCTCCCTGCCGTATTGTGCGCAGATCGGACCTGCCACCGCCAACATCCTGATGAACCTCAGGTACAAGTTCTTCAAAAGCGGCCTTGCTCTACTGCCCCAGCTCCCCACGTGTCTGCATGTGCATCTTTTTCTACTTCCACCAGCTCTTCCAAATCCACCTAAATTTTTAGTATTATTAGAGGTAAAGCTACTTCATGCATTCGAATCTAGGACTTGGTTCAAACAACGAAGAAAGGGGGAATGTCGTAGCATGAATCTAGGACTTGAATCAAAGAGGAAATAACAAGGGGGAAGTAGTAGAGACCGGATACCCAACCGGTCTCTTGGTTGAAAAGGGAAATAATCGGAAAACTCAGTACAAACTGGATAAGGAACATATCTATTATTGGTTGAAAAAAGGATAGAAAGTGGCGGCCAGTGGACAAGTCAACAGAGTATGTCCAGGATTAGATTTGCTGCCCTCACATAGTAAAAGGTCTCCAGGATTAGATTTGCTGCCCTCACATAGTAAAAGGTCTCCAGGATTAGATTTGATGCCCTCACATAGTAAAAGTTCTCCGGGATTAGATTTGCTGCCCTCACAGAGCATGAACAAACTCGACATCACCACTTTATGCCTCCTTGTAGGTACATTGTGCTGATGCGGCCACTTTCGCATGTCCTTATAACAACCTTTTGCTGTTGTTAATGCAAGGGCGCATGTAAAATGAAGCGATCACACTTTTAGCTTAAGGACATGTATAACCAGTGCTATTCTTAATCTAATGCCTCCAGCGATATGATGCAATTAAACTGTGTTAACAAATGGTACTCCTGTTGTTTTCTCCAGTATATGACAAATAAGTTGCTTCTTTACGCTGCTGAGTGACCTGGTGTCCCCACGGTCTCATGCCCTTAAACCAACTCTTTAGCTGCTGTTGATTTACTGTATTTGGTAAACAAGCAATACCACCATTAAAGTAATCCCATATTTGACGAATGTCATAGTTGATCGTAATGCTTCCGGTAACATGAAGCATTGCTGACGTTTTAAAATTTCTACTGTCCTTGTGTGATTGCCATGAACATAATTAAGATGCTTCTTTTCATTTCGTGTATGTTTCCTATACTCTTATTCACCAGCAACTGTTTACTTTCTATCGTTTTGTGCAGATAGGGATATCCATTTCACCTTGTTGCTATTGTGACCTTTTGGTGAACTGCACAAAACACTGGAATGCGTGTCTTGTGCAGTTCAACTAAAATGTCGGGTGAGCAACATCTCTCAATTTTGGTGCAACTGCACAAAATGGTGATTGGAGTTTCCAAAATCTCCATCAAGTCCTGCTGGTAATCTCGTGCAACATTTTATTAGCTTTTGCAAGATGAGGCATCACAGTCACCACAATGGCACTATTTTAGTGGAACTGCACAAAAGGATAAGCAAATTATAGTTGCACCTTACATGAGCAGGACAGCCAACCTTAATGTTGCTGAATTTTAGTGCAACTACTAAAGAAGAACCTGCCAGCTCATGAGAGCAAGTACTTCTTGCTAGCTGAATGATGCAATCTTTGCTTCATTTCAGGTGAACTGCAGAAAAAGGCGGATGAATTGAATCATGGAACTCTAGGCTGGCCTCATCCGAGTGGAGTTGCAGGTTCACCACATCGAGTCATGGCGGTATAGCTAGGGCCCCTCACACTGGTTGCTTCAACTAGTGCCGCTATTATGGTAATCATGCTCTTTCTTATCTGTGCAAACAGGAATACTCAATTACAGATGTTGTGATGGTCAAGAGCATTCGCCAAGTTCTTGGGTTGTATGACACGGCTAGCCAAGATGGATTTAATCCTGATATTCAGTTTATCAAAAGTCTCTAATGGGTTCGTTCTGAATCTTGCAAGGTGGGAATCAATGAGATGTGTAGGCATCTTTGTTTTACTTATTGTTTGAATCTTATTTGTTGGTTCTGAATCTTGCAAGCTGGGAATCAATGAGATGTGTAGGCATATTTGATGTACTTATTATTTGAATCTTATTTGTTAGTTATGAATCTTGCAAGCTGGGAAACACGCCATGATGATGCAGAGGACAGCAACCATAACAAACAGTTCAAACTTGGTAGTATTATCTGTGTGAAAGTGCGACAGATGTGCTGATCGTGTGCGTCCTGAGAATAATAATTCTAATTGTTGTGCATGTTGATCCTGTGGCACTGAGGCTAGTCATAGTGGGAGTAACTTAGGTAGTAACATAACACATTCCAAGACAATTTTGCTTATGTGGCATGGAGTTAATGAGGAGAGAGATGCTTGTGGTAACAAATATGTTACAAATAGGTAAAATGAGTCTATAGCTCAATTAATGAAGGCTTGCATGTTATCATTATGAAGGTAGTAAACAGAGACTAGTAACATATGCATGTTACTAGTTTTAAGAATAAATTTCTATTAAAGCTAATTAAATTTAAGTAAAGTGACCACTAACACTTGTTATTACAGTACCAATGCAGACCCGCTCATGAACTGACGTGTGGCCGGAATAGGTTTCTTAATGGAGGCGTTTGAATACGCCGAGGGTGCATGTTCTGTCGGGCGTGCAGCGGGCGAGGGAGGGGTAGTAACTATTGTTGCCTGTACACACTTAGTTTACTGTTGAATCCAGTTCCCCAAGGGCTGAAAAATGAACTGCTGCCGCTGCCTATCCACTCGTTCACTTGAAGAGACTCCAATGGCGATCCGAGGGGTGAGCCTGCTGGATATGGACTTCATCAAGGAGTTCGCCGTTAAGTCCCATGGCTACACCAAGTTGAATGTGATGTACACCAATGATCCGGACTCGGTGAAGCTCTGCCTCGCGGAGTTCAAGCAGTACCTATAGGACGAGAAAGCACAAGGTCGCAGGACTAGACCTTGTGCCCATCCATTCGTCTCCTGACAGGGACCAGCGGATCGCGGTCGCCCAGGTATGCGTGCGGGACGAGGTTCTCGTCTACCACTGCTGTAGGGCTATCAGAGGTTCTGGGGCATTCGCCCGTTTCATCGGCAGCGCCGACTGCACCTTCGCTACGGTGGAGAGAAGTAAGAACGCGACGATTCAGCCATCTGGTGCAACAAGCTTGTTGACATCCAAAAGCAATACAAGATCGTCGGCAGCGGGACCATCATCAACCCCTGCTACGCCAACATGAAAGAAGACAACGATACCAAGGACCTGAACACATGGGAGGTACCCCTGAATCTAGCCTACATAACCTACACGGCCAAGGACGCATACGCATGCTACGACATGTACAGGCGGATCTTGGACATGAGGGTGTGTCTGCTTCCCATAACCGACGAGTACACGGACAGCTGCAGCGTCATGATCAAGCGTGCCAGGAAGGTCAAGATGTTGTACTTTATCTGTTTAAGCACCTTTATCATCTGAGCGTTTCATGCATTAGCCTATGTGTCGTAATTATCTGTTTTGTCGAAAATATTTCTTCTAAGAACCCATTAACCTGTTTACTTTTTTTAGTGGCTATTTGCTTATGTATGTAACTAGTTCACTCATCCGTTTCAAAAAAACTAGTTCACTCGGCTGCCGTGCTTTGAATCTCCTTCCTTGGTGGACCCAGTAGGTCTTGTACACAGACATATGGGACCAACCACCTATCCATTTGTATTTCTTTATTTTGTTCAATCTTTCGTCCTCTTCCTATACAGCGGCTGGCCATCATAGCCTATGGGGTTGGCCAGACCATCCCTCTACTCCCACACATTGTCCGGCGGCTGCAGCTCCATCAGCCCACCCTACACCCGAACAAGTCAACCCTCGTACTCCCCTCCGCCTGCGTCTTCCCCTGCTCCTGTTCGTTCGGTCCGCGGTCTCGACGTTGTCCTCCACCTTGGTGCTCTCGCCGCAACGCCGCCGTCTGTCGTTCCCAACATGGTCAGCAAAACAAGAGGAATCGGGAGACAACTGTTCGTCGAGAGGCTGACAGTCCCGGGTCCACCAGGTCCATGGCCTAGGTTTTGTTTTTTGGATCAAGCGGCCTCTGGGCCTCCCAACCTAGCTTGTCTATAACATTAGCAGCCCAAGTTATGTTTGTTTTTTCAAGACGACGCACAGCTCAGTTCTATTTTTCTATAAGAATGCAAAACTTAACCTATGTTTTCCCTTCTGTAATATATATATATATATATATATATATATATATATATATATATATATCTTATTTTATTACACATATATATAATAGAAACAACATAAGGTTCCGTTAAACCTATCGTTCGTCCAACCATTTTATAGACCTTCCCACTTCCTTTATTTTTCGTTTTCATTAATCCTATATCTGGATTTTCTCCCACTTTCTTTTTCGATGTAAACTGAGTTTTCTCCCAGTACTTTTCCCTAGAACCAACTCGATCAACTTCCCATGTCTAGCTTAAAAAATAATAATACCCCACGTCCTATTAACTAATCAAATTAAAATGATATTTTATTTCGTAAATTGAAAGTTCTTACAAAATAATAATAATAATTGTTTATATATAACATGGCAAGTTAACTCCTAGTGATTGCGTACATAAGCTTGCAAACATTTTACTGACCAATGCAGTAATAGACGTGCATTCATGTGTTTATGTTTTTACAACATTTCTCCGTCCAGCCCAACATGGTATTTTCACCTAGCCCAGCAAATCCGCGGATTTCGAGAAAAATGCAAATGGGCTTTAAATTCTACCGTATATATAAACGGGCTGCATAGATGCTACATCATTGTTTCACCCAGCCCACCAAATGGTATAAAAACAAATGGACTGGCTGACATGTGGGCCAGTAGGTCGAAGCCTAAGCAAGGCATTGGATTTACATCCAACGGTCGACATTCTTCTTCAATCGCTCGTCTTCTTCCCTAGCGCTGCCGGGACCGCCTGCTCCAGCCTCCGGCGTCCAGCGGCGGTGTTTTGCACAACTCGCAGCGAAACGCTACCCCGCCGACGGCTAGGCCATCCCTCCGCTCCGCACCTCCTGTTATTCTCTGTCGAGTGTAGGCCCACCCCGCACCCGAACCAGTCAAGTTTCCCACTTCTCTCCATCTGCGACTCCACTGCCGCGTCTTCCCCATCTCCGGGTCATTCCAGTCTGGGGCCTCGCCGTCGTCCACCGCCTCCCTGCGCTCGGCGCGGCGTGGTCAACATACGAGAGTCATCGGAAGAGGACTGTACGTGAGAGCCTGACGGCTGGGACGCACGAGGTCCATGGTCACACGCAAGGAAAGTTCCTCCTTATTAAGCCGTTTCCTCCCCCTAACAGCTGGGACCCACCGGCTGTATCTTCGCACGAAAGGAAGTACCTCCTTGTTATGCGAAAAAACTATTCCTCCCCATGACAACTGGGACCTGGCAGATTTGGTGGCTGAGTTGTGGGCCTACTAAGTAGACGTGTACGCAGGGCTTTGTCAACTTAATCAACAAATGATTCTAGCAGCTGGACCGTTGGATGTTAATCCAACAGCCGTGCTCCTTCTTCAACCTCTGTTCTTGTTCCTGTCTCCCGTGGGCGGCAGTGGTGCCGCGCACCCGAACCAGTCAAGTTTTCCACTCCTCTCCATCTGCGTGTCCACTGCCGCATCTTCCCCATCTCCGGGTCGTTCCAGTCTGGGGCCTCGCCATCGTCCACCGGCCTTGGTGCGCTCGGCACGGTGTGGTCAACATGGTCAACAAACGAGAGTCATCGGAAGATGACTGTACGTGAGAGGCTGACAGTGGGGACGCACCACGCCCATGGATGCATGCATGCAACTGCATTCTCGTCGTGAACGTGTGCGTACATACGATCGGTCTGTCTGCAGGCTGCAGCGATGAACCGAGGCCGTGTAAGGAAGGGCACGTGTCGTAGTAGAGCCGTGCACGTGTCGTAGTAGAGGCGCGCACGTAATATGTACACATACGTACAACGGCCAGGGTGCAAGAAAGAAAATATAGCCACGTACGTACATACTGGCGTGGTCTCAAACGCATACTCGCGCATACGTATGGCCAGGGCTCGTGTACATGGCTAGGTTAGAATGGAGAAACTGCGTCGTGGTCGTGTTCATGGGGAGCCAACCGGGTGGCTCGGAATGGAATGCGTCGTCATGTTCATCGGTAGCCAACTGGGGACGGAACAACCAATGAAAATGAGGCCTGGTGTACTTCAGAACGGAGGAAACGGCCTTGTGTTCGACCGACCACGGTCGAAACAGGATCCTGTTCATCGGGAGGGGTCTGGCGTATCGCAAAACGGAGGAAACGACTTCTATTGGACCTCCTACGGTCGAAACGGGGTCTTGTTGACCGGGAGGGGTGTGGCGTACCACGAAATGGAGGAAACGGACTTGTGTTGGAGCGCTACGGTCAAAACAGGGGTCCTGTTCATCGGGAGGGGTGTGGCGTACCGCAAAACGGGACTCCACGGGATACTGTTCATCTCCACCGTCGACCTCCTCCAGCCCCCACGGGCTACAATTCATCCACCGTCGACCTCCTCCTGCCTCCACCTACGACTGTTCATCCACGGGCCCATGTTCATCCAGCCTCCACCGCTCCTCCACCGGCTACTGTTCAACCAACCCTCTCCACGGGGTCCTGTTCAACCACCCCTCCACGGGCTACTGTTCATCCAGCCCTCCACCGGCTACTATTCAACCAGCCCTCCACCGGCTACTGTTCAACCGTCCCTCCACAGGGTCCTGTTCATCCAGCCCTCCACGGGGTCCTGTTCATCCATGCCCAACCGGCGCGATCGATCGGGGTCCTGTTCATCCAGCGGCAACACCACGGGGTCCTGTTCATCCAACCCCCCACCGAGAACTGTTCATCCAAACCCCTCAACAACGCTCACTGTTCATCAAGGGAAGTAGGCAGCAGGTTCGATCGGCTTTAGTTAGCAGCAGTAGTGAACGAAGGAATCACTCGATCGGGTTCAGTTAACAGCCATCGATCGATCGCTCGGGTTCAGTAACGCGTAGCCTGCAGTGCAATCGCTCGGGTTTAGTAGGTGAACGCCTCACTCGGGTTCAGTTAGAGCCGAACGCCTCGCACCCATGCGCGTACGTGTACGAGAGAAATGCGCATCACTCGGCCCCCGACCACCCACCATAACCGGGAACTCCCCGATATTTTCCTCGCCCTCGCTTCTACCATGGTTTTTCCCGTAATGGACGGCCCAAAGAATTTCATGCAGCTGCGTCTCCGGCCGCCCAGGATGAAAAGCCCATTTTCTGTCATGATTTTTTGTCATTGAATAGGAGCTCACCACATCTATGATTATACCGGGTTTTGTCACAATTATCGTCATAGAAGTGTCATAAGTATGACAGCAAAAAATTTCATTCGGCCCAAAATGTCACGGATGTGTCTTTTTTTGTAGTGTGCCTAGAAAACTCAATTAATGAATAAAAAAGGTCAAACGAACCCTGAATAATTTCAAAGTCCAGCGCGAACCTCCCGTTGTTCCATGTCGCGTATAGAAGAAAATACGAGGCTAGAAGAGGGAGTGATTATCTTTTGGCCCACAAGGGGACACGTTTCCCTATCGAAACCACGAGGGTTCTTGCGACAGGCTCCGGTTTGTCAGAGGTTTGTAATAAAGCTTGGCCAAATTTGGCAATGTTTTTACCACGACATATATGTGCCATGACGTGACACCATGCCACCTTTGATGACTTTCTGGTGAGTTTTGGATTTATGGGGACTTAAAAACCGAGATTCAAAATGTTTGAGGACGAGCCAGGACACCGGTACGGTTGTAATTCGTTTCCATTCCTGGCATGGGACCCAAGGACACATGTATAATGTTTCTAGCCATTTTGGTGAACTGGAGCATGTATTTGTTGTTCAGATTTGAATTATGGACATTAAATGCCTAGGAAACTCAATTAGTGTATAAAAAGGCCAAACGAACCCTGAATAAGTTTAAATTTCAGCACGTATATCATGTCGTTCCATGTTGCCCGTGGAAGAAAATACAAGGCGAGAAGAGGCAGTGATTATGTTTCGCCCACAAGGGGAACACATTTCCCTATCGGAACCACGAGGCTTCTTTGAGAGAAGCTCCGATTTTTGTAAGAGGTTTGTCATAAAGCTTGGCCCAAATTGGACTATGTTTTTACCACGACATAAATATTTGAGGACGAGCCATGACGCGGGTACGGTTGTAATTCATTCCCATTCCTGGCATGGGACCTAAACATGCACCCAAGGACACATGTACAAATTTTCTAGCCATTTCGGTGAACTGGAGCATGTATTTGAATTTTAGATTTGAATTATGAACATTAAATGCCTAGGAAACTCAATTAGTGTATAAAAAGGCCAAACAAACCCTAAATAAGCTTAAATTTCGGCACACATATCCTGTCATTCCATGTTTCCCGTAGAAGAAAATACAAGGCAAAAAGAGGCAGTGGTTACGTTTCGTCCACAAGGGGGACATGTTTCCCTATCGGAACCACGAGGTTTCTTTGAGAGAAGCTCCGGTTTATAAGAGGCTTGTAATAAAACTTGCGCCACAATGGACGAAAAAATTTCCTCGACATATAACCATGTCGTGACACCATGCCAGGTTTCATGATTTTTGGCTTAGTTTTGGATTTACGGGGATTTAAAAACCAAGATTCTTCTCACGAAATGTTTTCAAATAGCGCACGGTTCACTCACGAAAGCCGATATTCAATAAAAACTTCATGGAAACCATATTTTAAAGTTTCATAAAAAACTGGAAAGACACAAAATTCAGCCTTGAATAGTGACATTACGAGATGTGAGCTATGAAAAAGACAAATTCAGCCTTGAATAGTGACATTACTATTCGGCACTATTCAACGTTGATTTTGTCTTTTTCATAGCTCACATCTCGTAATGTGTTTCAACTTGAAATTTTGTGTGGCAATAAAACATCATCCTCTTAACATCCTGCATTTTTTTTCAAATTTTTTTGAAACTTCAAAACAGCTTTTTCTCTCGGTTTTCACCGTTTTCCACCAGAAGTTGGTTTCCGTATGATATTCTCCCCCCTGCTGCGCGTCGATCTGAGTCGTGTATTCTGATTGGCCAGAACCCAAACCCCACAGATCGTACGTGTGCACCGTTGGATGCTCCCAGATCGAACAGCCACCCTGAGCCCTTTCGACAGCTGTCGGTGTGGAACGACACCTATGGGATCACAAGAATCCCTACTATGGTTGCTGGGGCGCAGGGTTGCAAGAAGAGCAGGATTAGTAATCAGCACAAGGATCGTTTACCCAGGTTCAGGCCGCGAGGATGCGTAAAACCCTAGTCCTGCTTTGGTGGATGTATTGAGTGTTCTTGAGCCCTCGAACTAGCTAGGGTGGCCGAGTAGTTCCAAAGAGCCGAATCCTTCTCCAATACGCCATGGGCCTCCTTTTATAGTCGAAAGGGGCTGCCATAGTGGCACACAGGAGGTGGAAAGGCATACAGTGCTATGAGCTTATCCCTCGTATTACAGGACAAGACGCATTTAATGTGTCGCTTAGGTGTCCCCTTGCTTTATCGGGGACAGGGGTGAGGCCCGTCCGTCGCCGCTCCCCCTCGTTTCGACACGCGCCCTGGCAACGCTGCATGCGGCGCCATGTAGGCAGGCAAGCAGCTGAGGTGGCGCGGCGGTAGGGTCTTCTTGAAGATCTGCATGCCGCCACGCATGTGCTTGCTGATCTGGTCTGGGAGCTGCATGTTGCCACGCTGGTGCCAGCCCAGCTGGTTGGGCTGGCAGTTGCATGCGAATGGCGGTGGAGACTTGGCTGGTGCGGGCCTGGTAGTGGCCCTGCTGGCTGGTGCGGGCCTGGAGGTGGCCCCGCTAGCGTCCTCGGTGAGGGCCTTGCCGGGTGGCCCGGCAAGGGTCTTACCGTGGCGCACTGTCATCCCCGGCAAGGATCTTGCCGGGGGTCTTGTGGCTTTCCTCGGCAAGGATTCTGCCGAGGGTCGCCGTCTTCTAGTCCTCATTTGATCTTGAATATTCCTCGGTCTTGACAAAGATCTACATGCCATCATGGAGGTGCCTCGCGAGCCCTAGTTCCAACGTGGTTAGTTGAGTTGGAACCCACGGGCTCGAGGGTGGCTCACTCCGCTGGTGTTGGACGAGCCGCCCTGACAAGGGCCTTGTCGTGGCCATGGAGGCTGCCCCGGCAAGGGTCTTGCCGGGGGAACCTGCTTCATCTCTCTACTCTTTTGTGATCTTGGCCTTGGCGTTGCTCTGGCTGTCTTGAGCTTAGGTTTTACCTCGGTTCACCTCCCCTGTTCTGCTCGATGCGGCCGTGGGCGTGGCTCCGACTGTCCGTGCACAGGTAGAGGGGTACAAAGGTGGGCCCCTTCTTTTGTACACCGACAGGAGTCCCAGGGCCTGGGCCACACATAAGTGCGACACGTTGTTGGGCCAGGCCCAAAACGGTGTGCGGGCAGGAGGTGCGGATTTTACTGCGGTAATTTACCATCTGCTGGGCTTCCCCACGACCCGCGTTGAATGCGTGACGTGGGAAGGGTGCGTACGTGACGTGGGCGGCATTCGTGGGGCGGTTTCCGCAGGCATGCATCACATCGCGATACAGGGGCGGCTTGCGCCCTCCCCATGAAGAGGGTGAGGCGTAAAGGCGCGGCCCATTTACTGAATGGGGCCGGGTCGCGGTCTTCAAAGCGTCCACACCCCACGATCACGGGGTGGGGAGAGGTCGCTTCACCCGTCCCCTCGGTTCTGCATGTTTGCCACGCGTCCTCCATGCGCTTGGGGTGGCAAGCGGTGGAGACGGGAAACCGGGCCGTCGCTGGTTGGGGCAGCGGGTCGGTCTCGATTCCCTGCGCCTCTGGTGGCTGGATTGGCCGAGCGGGGCGGCTGAGCCCCGACCCCGCCCCTTTAAGGAGAGGGAAGGGGGGATGGCATCCCGCATTCTTCTATCTTCTATCTCCTCCTGCTTCTGCTTCTTCCTCTCATCCACCATGGAGAAGGGGAACCCTGGTCCCTCGACGGTGGCGGCGAGGGTCGCCGCTCGACAGCGCGTCCCTCCTCCTCCTGAGCCCGCGGTGGTGGAGTCGGCCGTGAGGGGAAGGGGGAGGGGGCGAGGGCGAGGCCGTGGGCGAAGCCGTGGCAGAGGTCGTGGTGCTCGGGGAAGAGGAGGATGGGGCGGCGCGCCGGCCTCGCCCCCGCCAATGATGCCTTTCCCGGCGGAGGGCCATGTTGGAGACCAGCCCCGCGAGTTCTTCAGCGGGCTGCGTTGGCCTCCGCGTCACCGTCTTCGTCTTCCCGCCCCGTTTGCTCGGGAGATGGAGCGTGACCCGCCTCAGACCATCAGGTTGCACATGAGGGGCTGCGGGAATGGGGGCACGCGGGTCGACGTCGACTTCCCGGCTCCTCGGGTCATGTACCTCCGCCGTGGATGGAAGACGTTCGCTCGCATCCACAGCCCGACGGCGGGGCTCGTCTTCTACTTCAAATTAATGGAGGACCAGTTGCTCTCCGTTATGGTCTTTGGAGATTTTGGAACTCGCGCTGAAGTGCTGCGTGGAGAGCTCCTCCGACGGAGACTCCGATGATGGAAGCTCTTCCTCGAGCGGAAGTGACCTGGAGGACCGCGGGGCAGATGACGGGGACGAGTCCGACTAGGCGTCGGATGTCCCGCGCCTGGGCGGGTGCGGCAGCAGCAGCATCTGCACCTGGCCGCTCCTCCGGTGGAGTTTTGCCGGGGGAGGGGCCAGCTCCTTGAACTTCTCGGGGCCGTCGCCTTGGGCGGCTGGCATCGGGAGGCTGCGGAAGAGGAAGAGGGCAGGCGGCAAGGCCGTCAACTCAGAGTACGTGGACACCGACGCCTTCGTCGTGTGTCCGGCGACCTGCCGCCTCATCTTCCAGCTCCTTTCCTGGCACGGTCATCACCGGCCCACCCTTGGGTAGCCACCGAGGTGTTCTCTTGGTGCTTTCTACTACTCATAGCTCGCCTAGGCGCCCCTTTTGCCCTTTCGCCTTCTTGACCTGCCTCCTGAGGAGAGGGACAAGACAGGGATTACGGGCATCTCATCTCTTTTTTAGTTTGTAATCCTTCGGGCCTTTGTTAACTTTAGAACTTGTAATCCCCTTGCTCATGTTTTTCATTCCGTAGGAACTGTACCTATGTGGGATGTTTTTAATGAGAAAGGGAAGTTTGCTGGGTTTTTCGTTCGTGGGTGGACCCCGCGACAAGGAGCGAATCCTTGTTAGTATTTAAGATAAACGTTTTTCGCCCAGCAACAGGCCCTGCCGTTCCCCTCACTTCGTCAGACCATTCTCGCGCCCTTGGCGGAGGCAGGGATGAAGTGGGCTTAGGCTCCTCGTTCTATCTCCTTGCCGCCGCGGCTACAACCAAATCCGGATCCAGGAGGTAACCCTTAGGTATAGGAAAAAAGGGAGCACGGTAGCCTGGAGATAAAACGAGGTTTCACATGTCCCACTTCCGTACCGAAATGCATGATAAAGGATGAAAGACTTATCTGGATCTGTAGCCCCCGGCAACCTTGTCTTGCCGCGGTTGGATCCTTGTACTTGCAGCCCCCGGCAACTCTGGTTTGCGGGGGTCGGGACACCGGTCCGTTCTCTTTCTTCCAAGTAGCTCAGCAGAAGTGCCCATGTGCCCTGTGAACCAAAGGAGGGCAGAAAAAAACAGAGAGACGCGCAGTTGACCTCTAGGCTAGGGGTTAGTCGCCGCTAAGCACTATCAACCCTATCCAAGTAAGAGACTCGACCTAGCATGCATGCTATAACTTAGGGTGCCAGCGCATCATTTATTTGTGCTCAGGGTTTGCGCCTGGCTTTGTACAAAGGGTTACATGCCTTGCCGGAAGGCTTGTACAAAAGGTGGCTTGTCGGGGGGGCCGGCAAGCCGCGCCTTATGGGTAAAACTTGCGAAGATGCTCGATGTTCCAGGAGTTTCTCACTGGAACAGCGTCTTCGGTCTCCTGGTGGAGTGCGCCAGGCCTGGTGACTCGTATTACCCGATAAGGGCCTTCCCACTTCGGCGTCAACTTGTTTGAATTCTTGGCCGACTGAACGCGCCGAAGAACAAGGTCGCCTTCCTCAAAGCTTCGGGCATGAACCTTGCGGCTATGGTAGCGATGAAGGCTTGCTGGTAGCGTGCTACTCTCACAGCCGCCCGAAGACGGTCTTCCTCAAGGAGCGTCGCGTCATCTTGCCGCAACTGCTCTTGCTCAAGCTCATCATAAGCGAGCACTCGAGGTGACCCGTATATGAGTTCCGTGGGGAGAACTGCCTCCGCCCCATATACTAGGGCAAAGGGTGTCTGACCGGTGGCTCGATTTGGCGTCGTCCTGATCGACCAAAGAACCGCCGGTAACTCATCAAATCAGCGCCTTCCGCTCTTATGCAGCCTGTCAAAAGTCTTCGTTCTTAGGGCTCGCAACAATTCAGCATTCGCCCTCTCTGCTTGGCCATTGCTCCGGGGGTGTGCCACGGAAGCAAAACAGACCTTGCTGCCAAGGTCTTGAATGTACTGCATGAAGGTGTGGCTTGTGAAGTGCATGCCATTGTCGGTGATGACTCTGTTCGGCACACCAAAACGGTAGACTAGTCCCTTGAAGAACTTTACGGCTGACTATGATGTCACCTTCCTCACTGGTTCCACCTCTGGCCACTTTGTGAACTTGTTGATTGCAACGTACAAGTACTCAAAGCCCCCGACAGCATGGGGGAAAGGGCCCAGTATGTCGAGCCCCCAGACCGAGAATGGCCAGGAGAGAGGGATCATTTGAAGGGCTTGAGCTGGTTGATGAAGCTTCTTTTAATGGAACTGACACGCTTCACACTTGGTTACTAGTGTCATCGCATCCTGGAGGGCGGTGGGCCAGAAGAAACCTTGCCGGAATGTCTTGCTGGCAAGGGCCCTTGACCCTATGTGGGAGCCACATATGCCTCCATGTATCTCTGCCAACAGCTCCAATCCTTCCTCCCGCGGGATGCACTTCAATTTCACACTGTTCGGCCTTCTCCTGTACAGGACGCCATCGACGAACTGGTACAGGGAAGACCGATGGGCTACTTTTTCCGCTTCTTCCTGCTCCTCAGGAAGTTCCCCTATTTGGAGGAATCGGGCAGTATGTTGCACCCACGCCAGAGCCTGGGGCTCGACGGCAAGGACCAAAGGCATTTCCTCTGCCATGGGAGCGGCTGTCTCCAGGGCCAGGGCTTGACGCCCTGCCAGAGCCTGTTGCTCTTTGGCAGGCTCAGCGTCCACGGCAGCATCCTTGCCGGCAGCCCCAGGGGGCTCGGCGGGAAAGTACTTGTCGGGACCTGATTTCATCCGCTTGTTCCGCCCCGTTGATGGTTCGATGGATGGCTGAGTTAAACGGAGCAAAAAGGTACCTGGTTCCACAGGTAGCTTGAATGCAACACGCTTCGACAGGTAATCGGCGATGTCGTTCTTCGCTCGGGGAACATGCTCCGCTTGGATACCGTCAAAGCGCTCCTCCAGCTTCCTCACTTCATCTACGTAGGCATCCATCAATGGGCTCTGGTAATCCTTGTTGACTTGTCTGACGACAAGCTGCGAGTCACCCCTGACGATGAGCTTCTTCACCCCGAGGTCTGCCGCGATCCTGAGACCGGCAAGCAGCCCCTCGTATTCAGCAGTGTTGTTTGTGGACATCTCCCTGGGAAAGTGCATCTGGATCACGTACTTGAGGTGCTCTCCGCTGGGTGCGACAAGTAGCACACCGGCACCGGCGCCTTGCAACAAGAAATCCCCATCAAAGTACATGATCCAGTCGCGGTCCGCTTCCTTGCCGGGGAGAGCGGTCTCTTGGATTTCTTCGTCAGGTGTTGAGGTCCATTCCACAATGAACTCTGCCAAGATTCTGCTCTGGATTGTTGAGGTACTTTCAAACTTCAACTCAAAGCTCGACAACTCCAAGGCCCATTCCACAATCCTTCCGGTTGCATCTGGGTTGTGCAGTATCCGTTGTAACGGGAGGCGGGTGACGACAGTGATCTCGTGGGCTTGGAAGTAATGACGCGGCTTCCTCGAGGCCATAAGGAGGCCGAAGAGCAATTTCTGCACACCGGAGTACCTCAACCTAGCCCCCTGCAAGAGAGACCTGACAAAGTAAACCGGGTGCTGCATCACCTTCTTCTTCTGCACCACTTCGCTTGACTGTGTGGGCGTTGCCCTGATGGCTTCAGACTCTGCCGGGGGCCTCGCCTTGCCGGCACCAGGTCCTGCCGGGGGAATCTTTGGCTCGCCATCCGCTGGTTCTGCCATCGCCACTGCCTCCTCGTCGACCTCCCTCTGTGCCACCAGTGCGGCGCTGACCACTTGATTTGTTGCCGCTAGATACAGCAGCAACAGTTCTTATGGTTTAGGCGCAACCAGTATTGGCGTGGAGGAAAGGTATTTCTTCAGATCCTGCAACGCCGCCTCGGCTTCTGGGGTCCACTCCATCGGGCCTGCCTTCTTCAAGATTTTGAAAAAGGGAAGGGCACGCTCGGCGGACTTGGAGATGAATCGGCTCATGGCGACGACGCAGCCGTTGAGCCGACGCACATCCTTGATCCGCTTGGGCGCCTCAATCTGTTCAATAGCCTTGATTTTGTCTGGGTTTGCGTCGATCCCGCGCTGCGACGCAAAGAATCCGAGAAGCTTGCCGGACGGAACGCTGAAGACACACTTCTTAGGGTTCAGCTAAGGTTGATCTTGCGCAGGTTGGCAAATGTCTCTTCCAGATCCTGCACAAGAGTTGCCACGTCCTTGGTTTTGACCACTATGTCATCCATGTACGCTTCCATATTTCTATGGAGCTAGGGTTCCAAACCAATTTGGATTGCTCTTGCAAACGTCGAGCCAGCACTCTTCAACCCGAAAGGCATCCGTAAAAAGCAATACGTACCACATGGGGTCATGAATGCTGTCTTCTCTTCATCTTCTCTTGCCATGAAGATTTGGTGGTAGCCCGAGTAGGCGTCGAGAAATGACAGCAGATCACACCCGGTCGTGGAGTCGACAATCTCGTCAATGCGCGGCAACGGGAAGGGGTCCTTAGGGCAAGCCTTATTGATATCTGTGTAGTCAATACACAGCCTCCACTTCCCATTTGCCTTGCGCACCACTACCGGATTGGCCAACCACGTCGGATGGAGCACTCCTCTCACCAAACCCGCCGCTTCCAACTTCCTGATCTCCTCTGTGATGAACTCCTGCCTCTCCAGAGCCTACTTTCTGACCTTCTGCTTGATGGGCCGCACATGAGGAAAGACAGCTAGGTGGTGCTCAATCACCTCCCTGGGAACACCGGAGATGTAGGATGCTTGCCACGCAAACACGTTGACATTCGCCCGCAGCAAGGTGACGAGCGCGCCTTCCTATTTGCTGTCAAGGGTGGAGCCTATGGTGAAAGCCCCTCCCGTGCCATCCTCCCTGACAGACACCTTCTTGGTCTGCGGTGGCTCAGCTCTGGATTTCTTGCTCTTGCCGGTAGAGCTTTCTGGCACGTCCTCGACGGTAGCACAACACTCCGAGGAGGTGCGCCTGCCGGGGTGGGTGCGAGAGGTCTTGTCGGGCTTCTTCTTCCCTCGCGGGGCTTCAGTGGCAGGAGCAAGTGCCATGGCGGCAGTTGCTACAACTGCTTCCCGGTAGAGTTGGTCGACGCAAATCAGCGCATCCTTATTGTTGGAGGGGACGGAGATGATGGTCAACGGCCCGGGCATCTTTAGCATGTTGTAGGCGTAGTGCGACGCCGCCATGAACTTGGCTAGTGCCAGGCGGCCGAGGATCCCGTAGTAGGGCAAGGGGATCTTGGCCACGTCGAAGACGATCCTCTCCGTCTTGTGGTTCAACTGCCCTCCAAACGTCACGGGCAGCGTGACCTTCCCCTTCAGCTGGCTCCTCTCCGGATTGACCCCTTTAAACGTGCCCATTTCCTCGAGGTCTCCATCAGGGATTTGCAGCCTTTTGATCACGACGGGCGAGATCAAGTTCAGGTCGGCCCCTCCGTCTACCAACATCTTGTTCACCTTGAGGTTGCGTATCGTTGGCGAGACCAACAACGGCAAACACCCGACCGCGGTTATGCGGTCAGGGTGGTCCTCGGCGTCAAAGATGAGGGGCGTGGTGGACCACTTCAGCGGCTTCTGAGATATCGAACGACGGCTCCGCTGCTGTAATCTCACGCGCCCACTGCTTGAGCTGGCGGTGAGAAGTATGCAGCGAGGCGCCACCGTCGACGCACATGTCCTCTGTAGCCTTCTGGAACTCTTGCTCGCTGGACTCGTCGTCCTCGTCATGATCATCGTCTTCTTGCTTCTTGTCACGGCCCCGGGTGGGCCTCACTTGCTAGCTGTCGTTGTCGCGGCGGCCTCCTTGGCCGCCACGCTTCTTGCCGGATCCCTTGGCACCGTCCTGGCCCTTCTTCTTGTCCCGCCTCTCATACTCGGCCTTTTGCTTTTCAGCAAGCAGCTCGACTTGCCGGCAGTTCTGGAGGTCGTGGCCCTTGGTGCGGTGGATCTTGCAGTACTGCTTGCCGGAGCTCCCTGGCTTGTCAGCAGCTGCTAAGGCCCGGCAGGCGACGCACCCGATTTGTTTAGAGAGCTAAATGACGGTGAAATTGAAAATCACTACAAAATGAACTCTGAAAATGTTGGAACTTGGCATGGTATCATCATTTTCCCGCATAGCATGTGCAAAAGAGTAGAGAGGGTCACGGCGAAAACTGGACGCACCTCGTGTACAAACTGGACAATCTCTTTCGGAGTATCAGGGTTTCGGACGAGAACTCATCTGTTACACGGGCACTTCAATGTTTTTTAAACTTATTGGAACACCAGCCTATTTTTGCGTTCAGTATGCATCATTCAAAGCGACGTCATCAATTTCCAATACGTTTTGACATCATTTGCTGTTTTTCAGTCATTTACCGATTTGTTTAGGGAGCTAAATGACGGTGAAATTCAAAATCACTACAAACTGAACTCTGAAAATATTGGAACTTGGCATGGTATCATCATTTTGCCCGCATAGCATGTGCAAAAGAGTGGAGAGGGTCACGGCGAAAACTGGACGCACCTCGTGTACAAACTGGACAATATCTTTCGGAGTATCAGGGTTTCGGACGAGAACTCATCTGTTACACGGGCACTTCAATGTTTTTTAAACTTATTTGAACTCCAGCCTAATTTTGCGTTCAGTATGCATCATTCAAAGCGATTTCATCAATTTCCAACACGTTCTGAAATCATTTGCTGTTTTTCAATCATTTACCGATTTGTTTAGGGAGCTAAATGACGGTGAAATTGAAAATCACTACAAAATGAACTCTGAAAATGTTGGAACTTGGCATGGTATCATCATTTCGCCCGCATAGCATGTGCAAAAGAGTAGAGAGGGTCACGGCGAAAACTGGACGCACCTCGTGTACAAACTGGACAATGTCTTTCGGAGTATCAGGGTTTCGGACGAGAACTCATCTGTTACACGGGCACTTCAATGTTTTTTAAACTTATTTGAACTCCAGCCTATTTTTGCGTTCAGTATGCATCATTCAAAGCAACTTCATCAATTTCCAGCACGTTCTGACATCATCTGCTGTTTTTCAGTCATTTACCGATTTGTTTAGGGAGCTAAATGACGGTGCAATTGAAAATCACTACAAAATGAACTCTGAAAATGTTGGAACTTGGCATGGTATCATCATTTCGCCCGCATAGCATGTGCAAAAGAGTAGAGAGGGTCACGGCGAAAACTGGACGCACCTCGTGTACAAACTGGACAATCTCTTTCGGAGTATCAGGGTTTCGGACGAGAACTCATCTGTTACACGGGCACTTCAATGTTTTTCAAACTTATTTGAACACCAGCCTATTTTTGCGTTCAGTATGCATCATTCAAAGCGACGTCATCAATTTCCAACACGTTCTGACAGCATTTGCTGTTTTTCAGTCATTTACCGATTTGTTTAGGGAGCTAAATGACGGTGAAATTCAAAATCACTACAAAATGAACTCTGAAAATGTTGGAACTTGGCATGGTATCATCATTTCGCCCGCATAGCATGTGCAAAAGAGTGGAGAGGGTCACGGCGAAAACTGGACGCACCTCGTGTACAAACTGGACAATCTCTTTCGGAGTATCAGGGTTTCGGACGAGAACTCATCTGTTACACGGGCACTTCAATGTTTTTTAAACTTATTTGAACTCCAGCCTATTTTTGCATTCAGTATGCATCATTCAAAGTGACGTCATCAATTTCCAACACGTTCTGACATCATTTGCTGTTTTTCAGTCATTTACCGATTTGTTTAGAGAGCTAAATGACGGTGAAATTGAAAATCACTACAAAATGAACTCTGAAAATGTTGGAACTTGGCATGGTATCATCATTTCGCCCGCATAGCATGTGCAAAAGAGTGGAGAGGGTCACGGCGAAAACTGGACGCACCTCGTGTACAAACTGGACAATCTCTTTCGGAGTATAAGGGTTTCGGACGAGAAATCATCTGTTACACGGGCACTTCAATGTTTTTTAAACTTATTTGAACTCCAGCCTATTTTTGCGTTCAGTATGCATCATTCAAAGCGACTTCACCAATTTCCAACATGTTCTGACATCATTTGCTGTTTTTCAGTCATTTACCGATTTGTTTAGGGAGCTAAATGGCGGTGAAATTGAAAATCACTACAAAATGAACTCTGAAAATGTTGGAACTTGGCATGGTATCATCATTTCGCCCGCATAGCATGTGCAAAAGAGTAGAGAGGGTCACGGCGAAAACTGGACGCACCTCGTGTACAAACTGGACAATCTCTTTCGGAGTATCAGGGTGTCGGATGAGAACTCATCTGTGACACGGGCACTTCAATGTTTTTTAAACTTATTTGAACTCCAGCCTATTTTTGCATTCAGTGTGCATCATTCAAAGTGACGTCATCAATTTCCAACACGTTCTGACATCATTTGCTGTTTTTCAGTCATTTACCGATTTGTTTAGAGAGCTAAATGACGGTGAAATTGAAAATCACTACAAAATGAACTCTGAAAATGTTGGAACTTGGCATGGTATCATCATTTCGCCCGCATAGCATGTGCAAAAGAGTAGAGAGGGTCACGGCGAAAACTGGACGCACCTCGTGTACAAACTGGACAACCTCTTTCGGAGTATTAGGGTTTCGGACGAGAACTCATCTGTTACACGGGCACTTCAATGTTTTTTAAACTTATTTGAACTCCAGCCTATTTTTGTGTTCAATATGCATCATTCAAAGCAACGTCATACTTTTCCAACACGCTCTGACGTCATGTGCTGTTTTTCAGTCATTTACCGATTTGTTTAGAGAGCTAAATGACAGTGACATTGAAAATCACTACAAAATGAACTCTGAAAATTTTGGAACTTGGCATGGTTTCATCATTTCGCCGCATAGCATGTGCAAAAGAGTAGAGAGGGTCACGGCGAAAACTGGACGCACCTCGTGTACAAACTGGACAATCTCTTTCGGAGTATCAGGGTTTCGGACGAGAACTCATCTGTTACACGGGCACTTCAATGTTTTTTAAACTTATTTGAACTCCAGCCTATTTTTGCATTCAGTATGCATCATTCAAAGCGACGTCATCAATTTCCACCACGTTCTGACATCATTTGCTGTTTTTCAGTCCTTTACCGATTTGTTTAGGGAGCTAAATGACGGTGAAATTGAAAATCACTACAAACTAAACTCTGAGAATGTTGGAACTTGGCATGGTATCATCATTTCGCCCGCACAGCATGTGCAAAAGAGTAGAGAGGGTCACGGCGAAAACTGGACGCACCTCGTATACAAACTGGACAAAAATCTTTCGGAGTATCAGGGTTTCGGACGAGAACTCATCTGTTACATGGGCACTTCAATGTTTTTTAAACTTATTTGAACTCCAGCCTTTTTTTGCGTTCAGTATGCATCATTCAAAGCGACGTCATCAATTTCCAACACGTTCTGACAGCATTTGCTGTTTTTCAGTCATTTACCGATTTGTTTAGGGAGCTAAATGACGGTGAAATTCAAAATCACTACAAACTGAACTCTGAAAATGTTGGAACTTGGCATGGTATCATCATTTCGCCCGCATAGCATGTGCAAAAGAGTAGAGTGGGTCACGGCGAAAAGTGGACGCACCTCGTGTACAAACTGGACAATCTCTTTCGGAGTATCAGGGTTTCGGACGAGAACTCATCTGTTGCACGAGCACTTCAATGTTTTTTAAACTTATTTCAACTCCAGCCTATTTTTGTGTTCAGTATGCGTCACTCAAAGCGATGTCATCAATTTCCAACACGTTCTGACATCGTTTGTTGTTTTTCAGTCATTTACCGATTTGTTTAGGGAGCTAAATGACGGTGAAATTGAAAATACTACAAAATGAACTCTGAAAATGTTGGAACTTGGCATGGTATCATCATTTCGCCCGCATAGCATGTGCAAAAGAGTAGAGAGGGTCACGGCGAAAACTGGACGCACCTCGTGTACAAACTGGACAATATCTTTCGGAGTATCAAGGTTTCGGACGAGAACTCATCTGTCACGCGGGCACTTCGATATTTTTTAAACTTATTTGAACTCCAGCCTATTTTTGCGTTCAGTATGCATCACTCAAAGCGACGTCATCAATTTCCAACACGTTCTGACATCATTTGCTGTTTTTTAGTCATTTACCGATTTGTTTAGAGAGCTCAATGATGATGAAATTGAAAATCACTACAAAATGAACTCTGAAAATGTTGGAACTTGGCATGGTATCATCATTTCGCCCGCATAGCATGTGCAAAAGAGTAGAGAGGGTCACGGCGAAAACTGGACGCACCTCGTGTACAAACTGGACAACCTCTTTCGGAGTATTAGGGTTTCGGACGAGAACTCATCTGTTACACGGGCACTTCAATGTTTTTTAAACTTATTTGAACTCCAGCCTATTTTTGTGTTCAATATGCATCATTCAAAGCAACGTCATACTTTTCCAACACGCTCTGACGTCATGTGCTGTTTTTCAGTCATTTACCGATTTGTTTAGAGAGCTAAATGACAGTGACATTGAAAATCACTACAAAATGAACTCTGAAAATTTTGGAACTTGGCATGGTTTCATCATTTCGCCGCATAGCATGTGCAAAAGAGTAGAGAGGGTCACGGCGAAAACTGGACGCACCTCGTGTACAAACTGGACAATCTCTTTCGGAGTATCAGGGTTTCGGACGAGAACTCATCTGTTACACGGGCACTTCAATGTTTTTTAAACTTATTTGAACTCCAGCCTATTTTTGCATTCAGTATGCATCATTCAAAGCGACGTCATCAATTTCCACCACGTTCTGACATCATTTGCTGTTTTTCAGTCCTTTACCGATTTGTTTAGGGAGCTAAATGACGGTGAAATTGAAAATCACTACAAACTAAACTCTGAGAATGTTGGAACTTGGCATGGTATCATCATTTCGCCCGCACAGCATGTGCAAAAGAGTAGAGAGGGTCACGGCGAAAACTGGACGCACCTCGTATACAAACTGGACAAAAATCTTTCGGAGTATCAGGGTTTCGGACGAGAACTCATCTGTTACATGGGCACTTCAATGTTTTTTAAACTTATTTGAACTCCAGCCTTTTTTTGCGTTCAGTATGCATCATTCAAAGCGACGTCATCAATTTCCAACACGTTCTGACAGCATTTGCTGTTTTTCAGTCATTTACCGATTTGTTTAGGGAGCTAAATGACGGTGAAATTCAAAATCACTACAAACTGAACTCTGAAAATGTTGGAACTTGGCATGGTATCATCATTTCGCCCGCATAGCATGTGCAAAAGAGTAGAGTGGGTCACGGCGAAAAGTGGACGCACCTCGTGTACAAACTGGACAATCTCTTTCGGAGTATCAGGGTTTCGGACGAGAACTCATCTGTTGCACGAGCACTTCAATGTTTTTTAAACTTATTTCAACTCCAGCCTATTTTTGTGTTCAGTATGCGTCACTCAAAGCGATGTCATCAATTTCCAACACGTTCTGACATCGTTTGTTGTTTTTCAGTCATTTACCGATTTGTTTAGGGAGCTAAATGACGGTGAAATTGAAAATACTACAAAATGAACTCTGAAAATGTTGGAACTTGGCATGGTATCATCATTTCGCCCGCATAGCATGTGCAAAAGAGTAGAGAGGGTCACGGCGAAAACTGGACGCACCTCGTGTACAAACTGGACAATATCTTTCGGAGTATCAAGGTTTCGGACGAGAACTCATCTGTCACGCGGGCACTTCGATATTTTTTAAACTTATTTGAACTCCAGCCTATTTTTGCGTTCAGTATGCATCACTCAAAGCGACGTCATCAATTTCCAACACGTTCTGACATCATTTGCTGTTTTTTAGTCATTTACCGATTTGTTTAGAGAGCTCAATGATGATGAAATTGAAAATCACTACAAAATGAACTCTGAAAATGTTGGAACTTGGCATGGTATCATTATTTCGCCCGCATAGCATGTGCAAAAGAGTAGAGAGGGTCACGGCGAAAACTGGACGCACCTCGTGTACAAACTGGACAACCTCTTTCGGAGTATTAGGGTTTCGGACGAGAACTCATCTGTTACACGGGCACTTCAATGTTTTTTAAACTTATTTGAACTCCAGCCTATTTTTGCGTTCAGTATGCATTATTCAAAGCGACGTCATCAATTTCCAACACGTTCTGACATCATGTGATGTTTTTCAGTCATTTACCGATTTGTTTAGAGAGCTAAATGACGGTGAAATTGAAAATCACTACAAAATGAACTCTGAAAATTTTGGAACTTTGCATGGTTTCATCATTTCGCCCGCATAGCATGTGCAAAAGAGTAGAGAGGGTCACGGCGAAAACTGGACGCACCTCATGTACAAACTGGACAATCTCTTTCGGAGTATCAGGGTTTCGGACGAGAACTCATCTGTTACACGGGCACTTCAATGATTTATAAACTTATTTGAACTCCAGCCTATTTTTGCGTTCAGTATGCATCATTCAAAGCGACGTCATCAATTTCCACCACGTTCTGACATCATTTGCTGTTTTTCAGTCCTTTACCGATTTGTTTAGGGAGCTAAATGACGGTGAAATTGAAAATCACTACAAACTAAACTCTGAAAATGTTGGAACTTGGCATGGTATCATCATTTCGCCCGCACAGCATGTGCAAAAGAGTAGAGAGGGTCACGGCGAAAACTGGACGCACCTCGTGTACAAACTGGACAATCTCTTTCGGAGTATCAGGGTTTCGGACGAGAACTCATCTGTTACACGGGCACTTCAATGTTTTTTAAACTTATTTGAACTCCAGCCTTTTTTTGCGTTCAGTATGCATCATTCAAAGCGACGTCATCAATTTCCAACATGTTCTGACATCATTTGCTGTTTTTCAGTCATTTACCGATTTGTTTAGGGAGCTAAATGACGGTGAAATTGAAAATACTACAAAATGAACTCTGAAAATGTTGGAACTTGGCATGGTATCATCATTTCGGCCGCATAGCATGTGCAAAAGAGTAGAGAGGGTCACGGCGAAAACTGGACGCACCTCGTGTACAAACTGGACAATATCTTTCGGAGTATCAAGGTTTCGGACGAGAACTCATCTGTCACACGGGCACTTCGATATTTTTTAAACTTATTTGAACTCCAGCCTATTTTTGCATTCAGTATCCATCACTCAAAGTGACGTCATCAATTTCCAACACGTTCTGACATCATTTGCTGTTTTCCAGTCATTTACCGATTTGTTTAGAGAGCTCAATGACGGTGAAATTGAAAATCACTAAAAAATGAACTCTGAAAATGTTGGAACTTGGCATGGTATCATTATTTCGCCCGCATAGCATGTGCAAAAGAGTAGAGAGGGTCACGGCGAAAACTGGACGCACCTCGTGTACAAACTGGACAACCTCTTTCGGAGTATTAGGGTTTCGGACGAGAACTCATCTGTTACACGGGCACTTCAATGTTTTTTAAACTTATTTGAACTCCAGCCTATTTTTGTGTTCAATATGCATCATTCAAAGCAACGTCATACTTTTCCAACACGCTCTGACGTCATGTGCTGTTTTTCAGTCATTTACCGATTTGTTTAGAGAGCTAAATGACAGTGACATTGAAAATCACTACAAAATGAACTCTGAAAATTTTGGAACTTGGCATGGTTTCATCATTTCGCCGCATAGCATGTGCAAAAGAGTAGAGAGGGTCACGGCGAAAACTGGACGCACCTCGTGTACAAACTGGACAATCTCTTTCGGAGTATCAGGGTTTCGGACGAGAACTCATCTGTTACACGGGCACTTCAATGTTTTTTAAACTTATTTGAACTCCAGCCTATTTTTGCATTCAGTATGCATCATTCAAAGCGACGTCATCAATTTCCACCACGTTCTGACATCATTTGCTGTTTTTCAGTCCTTTACCGATTTGTTTAGGGAGCTAAATGACGGTGAAATTGAAAATCACTACAAACTAAACTCTGAGAATGTTGGAACTTGGCATGGTATCATCATTTCGCCCGCACAGCATGTGCAAAAGAGTAGAGAGGGTCACGGCGAAAACTGGACGCACCTCGTATACAAACTGGACAAAAATCTTTCGGAGTATCAGGGTTTCTGACGAGAACTCATCTGTTACATGGGCACTTCAATGTTTTTTAAACTTATTTGAACTCCAGCCTTTTTTTGCGTTCAGTATGCATCATTCAACGCGACGTCATCAATTTCCAACATGTTCTGACATCATTTGCTCTTTTTCAGTCATTTACCGATTTGTTTAGGGAGCTAAATGACGGTGAAATTGAAAATCACTACAAAATGAACTCTGAAAATGTTGGAACTTGGCATGGTATCATCATTTCGCCCGCATAGCATGTGCAAAAGAGTAGAGTGGGTCACGGCGAAAAGTGGACGCACCTCGTGTACAAACTGGACAATCTCTTTCGGAGTATCAGGGTTTCGGACGAGAACTCATCTGTTGCACGAGCACTTCAATGTTTTTTAAACTTATTTCAACTCCAGCCTATTTTTGTGTTCAGTATGCGTCACTCAAAGCGATGTCATCAATTTCCAACACGTTCTGACATCGTTTGTTGTTTTTCAGTCATTTACCGATTTGTTTAGGGAGCTAAATGACGGTGAAATTGAAAATACTACAAAATGAACTCTGAAAATGTTGGAACTTGGCATGGTATCATCATTTCGCCCGCATAGCATGTGCAAAAGAGTAGAGAGGGTCACGGCGAAAACTGGACGCACCTCGTGTACAAACTGGACAATATCTTTCGGAGTATCAAGGTTTCGGACGAGAACTCATCTGTCACGCGGGCACTTCGATATTTTTTAAACTTATTTGAACTCCAGCCTATTTTTGCGTTCTGTATGCATCACTCAAAGCGACGTCATCAATTTCCAACACGTTCTGACATCATTTGCTGTTTTTTAGTCATTTACCGATTTGTTTAGAGAGCTCAATGACGGTGAAATTGAAAATCACTACAAAATGAACTCTGAAAATGTTGGAACTTGGCATGGTATCATTATTTCGCCCGCATAGCATGTGCAAAAGAGTAGAGAGGGTCACGGCGAAAACTGGACGCACCTCGTGTACAAACTGGACAACCTCTTTCGGAGTATTAGGGTTTCGGACGAGAACTCATCTGTTACACGGGCACTTCAATGTTTTTTAAACTTATTTGAACTCCAGCCTATTTTTGCGTTCGGTATGCATCATTCAAAGCGACGTCATCAATTTCCAACACGTTCTGACATCATGTGATGTTTTTCAGTCATTTACCGATTTGTTTAGAGAGCTAAATGACGGTGAAATTGAAAATCACTACAAAATGAACTCTGAAAATTTTGGAACTTGGCATGGTTTCATCATTTCGCCCGCATAGCATGTGCAAAAGAGTAGAGAGGGTCACGGCGAAAACTGGACGCACCTCATGTACAAACTGGACAATCTCTTTCGGAGTATCAGGGTTTCGGACGAGAACTCATCTGTTACACGGGCACTTCAATGATTTATAAACTTATTTGAACTCCAGCCTATTTTTGCGTTCAGTATGCATCATTCAAAGCGACGTCATCAATTTCCACCACGTTCTGACATCATTTGCTGTTTTTCAGTCCTTTACCGATTTGTTTAGGGAGCTAAATGACGGTGAAATTGAAAATCACTACAAACTAAACTCTGAAAATGTTGGAACTTGGCATGGTATCATCATTTCGGCCGCACAGCATGTGCAAAAAAGTAGAGAGGGTCACGGCGAAAACTGGACGCACCTCATGTACAAACTGGACAATCTCTTTCGGAGTATCAGGGTTTCGGACGAGAACTCATCTGTTACACGGGCACTTCAATGTTTTTTAAACTTATTTGAACTCCAGCCTTTTTTTGCGTTCAGTATGCATCATTCAAAGCGACGTCATCAATTTCCAACATGTTCTGACATCATTTGCTGTTTTTCAGTCATTTACCGATTTGTTTAGGGAGCTAAATGACGGTGAAATTGAAAATACTACAAAATGAACTCTGAAAATGTTGGAACTTGGCATGGTATCATCATTTCGCCCGCATAGCATGTGCAAAAGAGTAGAGAGGGTCACGGCGAAAACTGGACGCACCTCGTGTACAAACTGGACAATATCTTTCGGAGTATCAAGGTTTCGGACGAGAACTCATCTGTCACACGGGCACTTCGATATTTTTTAAACTTATTTGAACTCCAGCCTATTTTTGCATTCAGTATGCATCATTCAAAGCGACGTCATCAATTTCCACCACGTTCTGACATCATTTGCTGTTTTTCAGTCCTTTACCGATTTGTTTAGGGAGCTAAATGACGGTGAAATTGAAAATCACTACAAACTAAACTCTGAGAATGTTGGAACTTGGCATGGTATCATCATTTCGCCCGCACAGCATGTGCAAAAGAGTAGAGAGGGTCACGGCGAAAACTGGACGCACCTCGTATACAAACTGGACAAAAATCTTTCGGAGTATCAGGGTTTCGGACGAGAACTCATCTGTTACATGGGCACTTCAATGTTTTTTAAACTTATTTGAACTCCAGCCTTTTTTTGCGTTCAGTATGCATCATTCAAAGCGACGTCATCAATTTCCAACACGTTCTGACAGCATTTGCTGTTTTTCAGTCATTTACCGATTTGTTTAGGGAGCTAAATGACGGTGAAATTCAAAATCACTACAAACTGAACTCTGAAAATGTTGGAACTTGGCATGGTATCATCATTTCGCCCGCATAGCATGTGCAAAAGAGTAGAGTGGGTCACGGCGAAAAGTGGACGCACCTCGTGTACAAACTGGACAATCTCTTTCGGAGTATCAGGGTTTCGGACGAGAACTCATCTGTTGCACGAGCACTTCAATGTTTTTTAAACTTATTTCAACTCCAGCCTATTTTTGTGTTCAGTATGCGTCACTCAAAGCGATGTCATCAATTTCCAACACGTTCTGACATCGTTTGTTGTTTTTCAGTCATTTACCGATTTGTTTAGGGAGCTAAATGACGGTGAAATTGAAAATACTACAAAATGAACTCTGAAAATGTTGGAACTTGGCATGGTATCATCATTTCGCCCGCATAGCATGTGCAAAAGAGTAGAGAGGGTCACGGCGAAAACTGGACGCACCTCGTGTACAAACTGGACAATATCTTTCGGAGTATCAAGGTTTCGGACGAGAACTCATCTGTCACGCGGGCACTTCGATATTTTTTAAACTTATTTGAACTCCAGCCTATTTTTGCGTTCAGTATGCATCACTCAAAGCGACGTCATCAATTTCCAACACGTTCTGACATCATTTGCTGTTTTTTAGTCATTTACCGATTTGTTTAGAGAGCTCAATGATGATGAAATTGAAAATCACTACAAAATGAACTCTGAAAATGTTGGAACTTGGCATGGTATCATTATTTCGCCCGCATAGCATGTGCAAAAGAGTAGAGAGGGTCACGGCGAAAACTGGACGCACCTCGTGTACAAACTGGACAACCTCTTTCGGAGTATTAGGGTTTCGGACGAGAACTCATCTGTTACACGGGCACTTCAATGTTTTTTAAACTTATTTGAACTCCAGCCTATTTTTGCGTTCAGTATGCATTATTCAAAGCGACGTCATCAATTTCCAACACGTTCTGACATCATGTGATGTTTTTCAGTCATTTACCGATTTGTTTAGAGAGCTAAATGACGGTGAAATTGAAAATCACTACAAAATGAACTCTGAAAATTTTGGAACTTTGCATGGTTTCATCATTTCGCCCGCATAGCATGTGCAAAAGAGTAGAGAGGGTCACGGCGAAAACTGGACGCACCTCATGTACAAACTGGACAATCTCTTTCGGAGTATCAGGGTTTCGGACGAGAACTCATCTGTTACACGGGCACTTCAATGATTTATAAACTTATTTGAACTCCAGCCTATTTTTGCGTTCAGTATGCATCATTCAAAGCGACGTCATCAATTTCCACCACGTTCTGACATCATTTGCTGTTTTTCAGTCCTTTACCGATTTGTTTAGGGAGCTAAATGACGGTGAAATTGAAAATCACTACAAACTAAACTCTGAAAATGTTGGAACTTGGCATGGTATCATCATTTCGCCCGCACAGCATGTGCAAAAGAGTAGAGAGGGTCACGGCGAAAACTGGACGCACCTCGTGTACAAACTGGACAATCTCTTTCGGAGTATCAGGGTTTCGGACGAGAACTCATCTGTTACACGGGCACTTCAATGTTTTTTAAACTTATTTGAACTCCAGCCTTTTTTTGCGTTCAGTATGCATCATTCAAAGCGACGTCATCAATTTCCAACATGTTCTGACATCATTTGCTGTTTTTCAGTCATTTACCGATTTGTTTAGGGAGCTAAATGACGGTGAAATTGAAAATACTACAAAATGAACTCTGAAAATGTTGGAACTTGGCATGGTATCATCATTTCGGCCGCATAGCATGTGCAAAAGAGTAGAGAGGGTCACGGCGAAAACTGGACGCACCTCGTGTACAAACTGGACAATATCTTTCGGAGTATCAAGGTTTCGGACGAGAACTCATCTGTCACACGGGCACTTCGATATTTTTTAAACTTATTTGAACTCCAGCCTATTTTTGCATTCAGTATCCATCACTCAAAGTGACGTCATCAATTTCCAACACGTTCTGACATCATTTGCTGTTTTCCAGTCATTTACCGATTTGTTTAGAGAGCTCAATGACGGTGAAATTGAAAATCACTAAAAAATGAACTCTGAAAATGTTGGAACTTGGCATGGTATCATTATTTCGCCCGCATAGCATGTGCAAAAGAGTAGAGAGGGTCACGGCGAAAACTGGACGCACCTCGTGTACAAACTGGACAACCTCTTTCGGAGTATTAGGGTTTCGGACGAGAACTCATCTGTTACACGGGCACTTCAATGTTTTTTAAACTTATTTGAACTCCAGCCTATTTTTGTGTTCAATATGCATCATTCAAAGCAACGTCATACTTTTCCAACACGCTCTGACGTCATGTGCTGTTTTTCAGTCATTTACCGATTTGTTTAGAGAGCTAAATGACAGTGACATTGAAAATCACTACAAAATGAACTCTGAAAATTTTGGAACTTGGCATGGTTTCATCATTTCGCCGCATAGCATGTGCAAAAGAGTAGAGAGGGTCACGGCGAAAACTGGACGCACCTCGTGTACAAACTGGACAATCTCTTTCGGAGTATCAGGGTTTCGGACGAGAACTCATCTGTTACACGGGCACTTCAATGTTTTTTAAACTTATTTGAACTCCAGCCTATTTTTGCATTCAGTATGCATCATTCAAAGCGACGTCATCAATTTCCACCACGTTCTGACATCATTTGCTGTTTTTCAGTCCTTTACCGATTTGTTTAGGGAGCTAAATGACGGTGAAATTGAAAATCACTACAAACTAAACTCTGAGAATGTTGGAACTTGGCATGGTATCATCATTTCGCCCGCACAGCATGTGCAAAAGAGTAGAGAGGGTCACGGCGAAAACTGGACGCACCTCGTATACAAACTGGACAAAAATCTTTCGGAGTATCAGGGTTTCTGACGAGAACTCATCTGTTACATGGGCACTTCAATGTTTTTTAAACTTATTTGAACTCCAGCCTTTTTTTGCGTTCAGTATGCATCATTCAACGCGACGTCATCAATTTCCAACATGTTCTGACATCATTTGCTCTTTTTCAGTCATTTACCGATTTGTTTAGGGAGCTAAATGACGGTGAAATTGAAAATCACTACAAAATGAACTCTGAAAATGTTGGAACTTGGCATGGTATCATCATTTCGCCCGCATAGCATGTGCAAAAGAGTAGAGTGGGTCACGGCGAAAAGTGGACGCACCTCGTGTACAAACTGGACAATCTCTTTCGGAGTATCAGGGTTTCGGACGAGAACTCATCTGTTGCACGAGCACTTCAATGTTTTTTAAACTTATTTCAACTCCAGCCTATTTTTGTGTTCAGTATGCGTCACTCAAAGCGATGTCATCAATTTCCAACACGTTCTGACATCGTTTGTTGTTTTTCAGTCATTTACCGATTTGTTTAGGGAGCTAAATGACGGTGAAATTGAAAATACTACAAAATGAACTCTGAAAATGTTGGAACTTGGCATGGTATCATCATTTCGCCCGCATAGCATGTGCAAAAGAGTAGAGAGGGTCACGGCGAAAACTGGACGCACCTCGTGTACAAACTGGACAATATCTTTCGGAGTATCAAGGTTTCGGACGAGAACTCATCTGTCACGCGGGCACTTCGATATTTTTTAAACTTATTTGAACTCCAGCCTATTTTTGCGTTCTGTATGCATCACTCAAAGCGACGTCATCAATTTCCAACACGTTCTGACATCATTTGCTGTTTTTTAGTCATTTACCGATTTGTTTAGAGAGCTCAATGACGGTGAAATTGAAAATCACTACAAAATGAACTCTGAAAATGTTGGAACTTGGCATGGTATCATTATTTCGCCCGCATAGCATGTGCAAAAGAGTAGAGAGGGTCACGGCGAAAACTGGACGCACCTCGTGTACAAACTGGACAACCTCTTTCGGAGTATTAGGGTTTCGGACGAGAACTCATCTGTTACACGGGCACTTCAATGTTTTTTAAACTTATTTGAACTCCAGCCTATTTTTGCGTTCGGTATGCATCATTCAAAGCGACGTCATCAATTTCCAACACGTTCTGACATCATGTGATGTTTTTCAGTCATTTACCGATTTGTTTAGAGAGCTAAATGACGGTGAAATTGAAAATCACTACAAAATGAACTCTGAAAATTTTGGAACTTGGCATGGTTTCATCATTTCGCCCGCATAGCATGTGCAAAAGAGTAGAGAGGGTCACGGCGAAAACTGGACGCACCTCATGTACAAACTGGACAATCTCTTTCGGAGTATCAGGGTTTCGGACGAGAACTCATCTGTTACACGGGCACTTCAATGATTTATAAACTTATTTGAACTCCAGCCTATTTTTGCGTTCAGTATGCATCATTCAAAGCGACGTCATCAATTTCCACCACGTTCTGACATCATTTGCTGTTTTTCAGTCCTTTACCGATTTGTTTAGGGAGCTAAATGACGGTGAAATTGAAAATCACTACAAACTAAACTCTGAAAATGTTGGAACTTGGCATGGTATCATCATTTCGGCCGCACAGCATGTGCAAAAAAGTAGAGAGGGTCACGGCGAAAACTGGACGCACCTCATGTACAAACTGGACAATCTCTTTCGGAGTATCAGGGTTTCGGACGAGAACTCATCTGTTACACGGGCACTTCAATGTTTTTTAAACTTATTTGAACTCCAGCCTTTTTTTGCGTTCAGTATGCATCATTCAAAGCGACGTCATCAATTTCCAACATGTTCTGACATCATTTGCTGTTTTTCAGTCATTTACCGATTTGTTTAGGGAGCTAAATGACGGTGAAATTGAAAATACTACAAAATGAACTCTGAAAATGTTGGAACTTGGCATGGTATCATCATTTCGCCCGCATAGCATGTGCAAAAGAGTAGAGAGGGTCACGGCGAAAACTGGACGCACCTCGTGTACAAACTGGACAATATCTTTCGGAGTATCAAGGTTTCGGACGAGAACTCATCTGTCACACGGGCACTTCGATATTTTTTAAACTTATTTGAACTCCAGCCTATTTTTGCATTCAGTATCCATCACTCAAAGTGACGTCATCAATTTCCAACACGTTCTGACATCATTTGCTGTTTTTCAGTCATTTACCGATTTGTTTAGAGATCTCAATGACGGTGAAATTGAAAATCACTAAAAAATGAACTCTGAAAATGTTGGAACTTGGCATGGTATCATTATTTCGCCCGCATAGCATGTGCAAAAGAGTAGAGAGGGTCACGGCGAAAACTGGACGCACCTCGTGTACAAACTGCACAACCTCTTTCGGAGTATCAGGGTTTCGGACGAGAACTCATCTGTTACACGGGCACTTCAATATTTTTTAAACTTATTTGAACTCCAGCCTATTTTTGCGTTCAATATGCATCATTCAAAGCGACGTCATACTTTTCCAACACGCTCTGACGTCATGTGCTGTTTGTCAGTCATTTAGCGATTTGTTTAGAGAGCTAAATGACGGTGAAATTGAAAATCACTACAAAATGAACTCTGAAAATTTTGGAACTTGGCATGGTTTCATCATTTCGCCCGCATAGCATGTGCAAAAGAGTAGAGAGGGTCACGGCGAAAACTGGACGCACCTCGTGTACAAACTGGACAATCTCTTTCGGAGTATCAGGGTTTCGGACGAGAACTCATCTGTTACACGGGCACTTCATTGTTTTTTAAACTTATTTGAACTCCAGCCTATTTTTGCGTTCAGTATGCATCATTCAAAGCGACGTCATCAATTTCCACCACGTTCTGACATCATTTGCTGTTTTTCAGTCCTTTACCGATTTGTTTAGGAAGCTAAATGACGGTGAAATTGAAAATCACTACAAACTAAACTCTGAGAATGTTGGAACTTGGCATGGTATCATCATTTCGCCCGCACAGCATGTGCAAAAGAGTAGAGAGGGTCATGGCGAAAACTGGACGCACCTCGTGTACAAACTGGACAATCTCTTTCGGAGTATCAGGGTTTCGGACGAGAACTCATCTGTTACACGGGCACTTTAATGTTTTTTAAACTTATTTGAACTCCTGCCTTTTTTTGCATTCAGTATGCATCATTCAAAGCGACGTCATCAATTTCCAACATGTTCTGACATCATTTGCTGTTTTTCAGTCATTTACCGATTTGTTTAGGGAGCTAAATGACGGTGAAATTGAAAATCACTACAAAATGAACTCTGAAAATGTTGGAACTTGGCATGGTATCATCATTTCGCCCGCATAGCATGTGCAAAAGAGTAGAGTGGGTCACGGCGAAAAGTGGACGCACCTCGTGTACAAACTGGACAATCTCTTTCGGAGTATCAGGGTTTCGGACGAGAACTCATCTGTTACACGAGTACTTCAATGTTTTTTAAACTTATTTCAACTCCAGCCTATTTTTGCGTTCAGTATGCATCACTCAAAGCGATGTTATCAATTTCCAACACGTTCTGACATCGTTTGTTGTTTTTCAGTCATTTACCGATTTGTTTAAGGAGCTAAATGACGGTGAAATTGAAAATACTACAAAATGAACTCTGAAAATGTTGGAACTTGGCATGGTATCATCATTTCGCCCGCATAGCATGTGCAAAAGAGTAGAGAGGGTCACGGCGAAAACTGGACGCACCTCGTGTACAAACTGGACAATATCTTTCGGAGTATCAAGGTTTCGGACGAGAACTCATCTGTCACGCGGGCACTTCGATATTTTTTAAACTTATTTGAACTCCAGCCTATTTTTGCGTTCAGTATGCATCACTCAAAGCGACGTCATCAATTTCCAACACGTTGTGACATCATTTGCTGTTTTTTAGTCATTTACCGATTTGTTTAGAGATCTCAATGACGGTGAAATTGAAAATCACTAAAAAATGAACTCTGAAAATGTTGGAACTTGGCATGGTATCATTATTTCGCCCGCATAGCATGTGCAAAAGAGTAGAGAGGGTCACGGCGAAAACTGGACGCACCTCGTGTACAAACTGCACAACCTCTTTCGGAGTATCAGGGTTTCGGACGAGAACTCATCTGTTACACGGGCACTTCAATATTTTTTAAACTTATTTGAACTCCAGCCTATTTTTGCGTTCAATATGCATCATTCAAAGCGACGTCATACTTTTCCAACACGCTCTGACGTCATGTGCTGTTTTTCAGTCATTTACCGATTTGTTTAGAGAGCTAAATGACGGTGAAATTGAAAATCACTACAAAATGAACTCTGAAAATTTTGGAACTTGGCATGGTTTCATCATTTCGCCCGCATAGCATGTGCAAAAGAGTAGAGAGGGTTACGGCGAAAACTGGACGCACCTCGTGTACAAACTGGACAATCTCTTTCGGAGTATCAGGGTTTCGGACGAGAACTCATCTGTTACACGGGCACTTCATTGTTTTTTAAACTTATTTGAACTCCAGCCTATTTTTGCGTTCAGTATGCATCATTCAAAGCAACTTCATCAATTTCCACCACGTTCTGACATCATTTGCTGTTTTTCAGTCCTTTACCGATTTGTTTAGGGAGCTAAATGACGGTGAAATTGAAAATCACTACAAACTAAACTCTGAAAATGTTGGAACTTGGCATGGTATCATCATTTCGCCCGCACAGCATGTGCAAAAGAGTAGAGAGGGTCACGGCGAAAACTGGACGCACCTCGTGTACAAACTGGACAATCTCTTTCGGAGTATCAGGGTTTCGGACGAGAACTCATCTGTTACACGGGCACTTTAATGTTTTTTAAACTTATTTGAACTCCTGCCTTATTTTGCGTTCAGTATGCATCATTCAAAGCGACGTCATCAATTTCCAACATGTTCTGACATCATTTGCTGTTTTTCAGTCATTTACCGATTTGTTTAGGGAGCTAAATGACGGTGAAATTGAAAATCACTACAAAATGAACTCTGAAAATGTTGGAACTTGGCATGGTATCATCATTTCGCCCGCATAGCATGTGCAAAAGAGTAGAGTGGGTCACGGCGAAAAGTGGACGCACCTCGTGTACAAACTGGACAATCTCTTTCGGAGTATCAGGGTTTCGGACGAGAACTCATCTGTTACACGAGCACTTCAATGTTTTTTAAACTTATTTCAACTCCAGCCTATTTTTGCGTTCAGTATGCATCACTCAAAGCGATGTTATCAATTTCCAACACGTTCTGACATCGTTTGTTGTTTTTCAGTCATTTACCGATTTGTTTAGGGAGCTAAATGACGGTGAAATTGAAAATACTACAAAATGAACTCTGAAAATGTTGGAACTTGGCATGGTATCATCATTTCGCCCGCATAGCATGTGCAAAAGAGTAGAGAGGGTCACGGCGAAAACTGGACGCACCTCGTGTACAAACTGGACAATCTCTTTCGGAGTATCAGGGTTTCGGACGAGAACTCATCTGTTACACGGGCACTTTAATGTTTTTTAAACTTATTTGAACTCCTGCCTTTTTTTGCGTTCAGTATGCATCATTCAAAGCGACGTCATCAATTTCCAACACGTTCTGACATCATTTGCTGTTTTTCAGTCATTTACCGATTTGTTTAGGGAGCTAAATGACGGTGAAATTGAAAATCACTACAAAATGAACTCTGAAAATGTTGGAACTTGGCATGGTTTCATCATTTCGCCCGCATAGCATGTGCAAAAGAGTAGAGTGGGTCACGGCGAAAAGTGGACGCACCTCGTGTACAAACTGGACAATCTCTTTCGGAGTATCAGGGTTTCGGACGAGAACTCATCTGTTACACGAGCACTTCAATGTTTTTTAAACTTATTTCAACTCCAGCCTATTTTTGCGTTCAGTATGCATCATTCAAAGCGACGTCATCAATTTCCAACACGTTCTGACATCGTTTGTTGTTTTTCAGTCATTTACCGATTTGTTTAGGGAGCTAAATGACGGTGAAATTAAAAATACTACAAAATGAACTCTGAAAATGTTGGAACTTGGCATGGTATCATCATTTCGCCCGCACAGCATGTGCAAAAGAGTAGAGAGGGTCACGGCGAAAACTGGACGCACCTCGTGTACAAACTGGACAATCTCTTTCGGAGTATCAGGGTTTCGGACGAGAACTCATCTGTTACACGGGCACTTCTATGTTTTTTAAACTTATTTCAACTCCAGCCTATTTTTGCGTTCAGTATGCATCACTCAAAGCGATGTTATCAATTTCCAACACGTTCTGACATCGTTTGTTGTTTTTCAGTCATTTACCGATTTGTTTAGGGAGCTAAATGACGGTGAAATTGAAAATACTACAAAATGAACTCTGAAAATGTTGGAACTTGGCATGGTATCATCATTTCGCCTGCATAGCATGTGCAAAAGAGTAGAGAGGGTCACGGCGAAAACTGGACGCACCTCATGTACAAACTGGACAATCTCTTTCGGAGTATCAGGGTTTCGGACGAGAACTCATCTGTTACACGGGCACTTTAATGTTTTTTAAACTTATTTGAACTCCTGCCTTTTTTGCGTTCAGTATGCATCATTCAAAGCGACGTCATCAATTTCCAACATGTTCTGACATCATTTGCTGTTTTTCAGTCATTTACCGATTTGTTTAGGGAGCTAAATGACGGTGAAATTGAAAATCACTACAAAATGAACTCTGAAAATGTTGGAACTTGGCATGGTATCATCATTTCGCCCGCATAGCATGTGCAAAAGAGTAGAGTGGGTCACGGCGAAAAGTGGACGCACCTCGTGTACAAACTGGACAATCTCTTTCGGAGTATCAGGGTTTCGGACGAGAACTCATCTGTTACACGAGCACTTCAATGTTTTTTAAACTTATTTCAACTCCAGCCTATTTTTGCGTTCAGTATGCATCACTCAAAGCGATGTTATCAATTTCCAACACGTTCTGACATCGTTTGTTGTTTTTCAGTCATTTACCAATTTGTTTAGGGAGCTAAATGACGGTGAAATTGAAAATACTACAAAATGAACTCTGAAAATGTTGGAACTTGGCATGGTATCATCATTTCGCCCGCATAGCATGTGCAAAAGAGTAGAGAGGGTCACGGCGAAAACTGGACGCACCTCGTGTACAAACTGGACAATATCTTTCGGAGTATCAAGGATCGGACGAGAACTCATCTGTTACACGGGCACTTTAATGTTTTTTAAACTTATTTGAACTCCAGCCTATTTTTGCGTTCGGTATGCATCATTCAAAGCGACGTCATCAATTTCCAACACGTTCTGACATCATTTGCTGTTTTTCAGTCATTTACCGATTTGTTTAGGGAGCTAAATGACGGTGAAATTGAAAATCACTACAAAATGAACTCTGAAAATGTTGGAACTTGGCATGGTATCATCATTTCGCCCGCATAGCATGTGCAAAAGAGTAGAGTGGGTCACGGCGAAAAGTGGACGCACCTCGTGTACAAACTGGACAATCTCTTTCGGAGTATCAGGGTTTCGGACGAGAACTCATCTGTTACACGAGCACTTCAATGTTTTTTAAACTTATTTCAACTCCAGCCTATTTTTGCGTTCAGTATGCATCACTCAAAGCGATGTTATCAATTTCCAACACGTTCTGACATCGTTTGTTGTTTTTCAGTCATTTACCGATTTGTTTAGGGAGCTAAATGACGGTGAAATTGAAAATACTACAAAATGAACTCTGAAAATGTTGGAACTTGGCATGGTATCATCATTTCGCCCGCATAGCATGTGCAAAAGAGTAGAGAGGGTCACGGCGAAAACTGGACGCACCTCGTGTACAAACTGGACAATCTCTTTCGGAGTATCAGGGTTTCGGACGAGAACTCATCTGTTACACGGGCACTTCAATGTTTTTTAAACTTATTTGAACTCCAGCCTATTTTTGCGTTCAGTATGCATCACTCAAAGCGACGTCATCAATTTCCAACACGTTCTAACATCATTTGCTGTTTTTTAGTCATTTACCGATTTGTTTAGAGAGCTCAATGACGGTGAAATTGAAAATCACTACAAAATGAACTCTGAAAATGTTGGAACTTGGCATGGTATCATTATTTCGCCCGCATAGCATGTGCAAAAGAGTAGAGAGGGTCACGGCGAAAACTGGGCGCACCTTGTGTACAAACTGGACAACCTCTTTCGGAGTATCAGGGTTTCGGACGAGAACTCATCTGTTACACGGGCACTTCAATGTTTTTTAAACTTATTTGAACTCCAGCCTATTTTTGCGTTCAGTATGCATCATTCAAAGCGACGTCATCAATTTCCAACACGTTCTGACATCATGTGATGTTTTTCAGTCATTTACCGATTTGTTTAGAGAGCTAAATGACGGTGAAATTGAAAATCACTACAAAATGAACTCTGAAAATTTTGGAACTTGGCATGGTTTCATCATTTCGCCCGCATAGCATGTGCAAAAGAGTAGAGAGGGTCACGGCGAAAACTGGACGCACCTCATGTACAAACTGGACAATCTCTTTCGGAGTATCAGGGTTTCGGACGAGAACTCATCTGTTACACGGGCACTTCAATGATTTATAAACTTATTTGAACTCCAGCCTATTTTTGCGTTCAGTATGCATCATTCAAAGCGACGTCATCAATTTCCACCACGTTCTGACATCATTTGCTGTTTTTCAGTCCTTTACCGATTTGTTTAGGGAGCTAAATGACGGTGAAATTGAAAATCACTACAAACTAAACTCTGAAAATGTTGGAACTTGGCATGGTATCATCATTTCGCCCGCACAGCATGTGCAAAAGAGTAGAGAGGGTCACGGCGAAAACTGGACGCACCTCATGTACAAACTGGACAATCTCTTTCGGAGTATCAGGGTTTCGGACGAGAACTCATCTGTTACACGGGCACTTTAATGTTTTTTAAACTTATTTGAACTCCTGCCTTTTTTGCGTTCAGTATGCATCATTCAAAGCGACGTCATCAATTTCCAACATGTTCTGACATTATTTGCTGTTTTTCAGTCATTTACCGATTTGTTTAGGGAGCTAAATGACGGTGAAATTGAAAATCACTACAAAATGAACTCTGAAAATGTTGGAACTTGGCATGGTATCATCATTTCGCCCGCATAGCATGTGCAAAAGAGTAGAGTGGGTCACGGCGAAAAGTGGACGCACCTCGTGTACAAACTGGACAATCTCTTTCGGAGTATCAGGGTTTCGGACGAGAACTCATCTGTTACACGAGCACTTCAATGTTTTTTAAACTTATTTCAACTCCAGCCTATTTTTGCGTTCAGTATGCATCACTCAAAGCGATGTTATCAATTTCCAACACGTTCTGACATCGTTTGTTGTTTTTCAGTCATTTACCGATTTGTTTAGGGAGCTAAATGACGGTGAAATTGAAAATACTACAAAATGAACTCTGAAAATGTTGGAACTTGGCATGGTATCATCATTTCGCCCGCATAGCATGTGCAAAAGAGTAGAGAGGGTCACGGCGAAAACTGGACGCACCTCGTGTACAAACTGGACAATATCTTTCGGAGTATCAAGGTTTCGGACGAGAACTCATCTGTTACACGGGCACTTTAATGTTTTTTAAACTTATTTGAACTCCTGCCTTTTTTGCGTTCAGTATGCATCATTCAAAGCGACGTCATCAATTTCCAACATGTTCTGACATCATTTGCTGTTTTTCAGTCATTTACCGATTTGTTTAGGGAGCTAAATGACGGTGAAATTGAAAATCACTACAAAATGAACTCTGAAAATGTTGGAACTTGGCATGGTATCATCATTTCGCCCGCATAGCATGTGCAAAAGAGTAGAGTGGGTCACGGCGAAAAGTGGACGCACCTCGTGTACAAACTGGACAATCTCTTTCGGAGTATCAGGGTTTCGGACGAGAACTCATCTGTTACACGAGCACTTCAATGTTTTTCAAACTTATTTCAACTCCAGCCTATTTTTGCGTTCAGTATGCATCACTCAAAGCGATGTTATCAATTTCCAACACGTTCTGACATCGTTTGTTGTTTTTCAGTCATTTACCGATTTGTTTAGGGAGGTAAATGACGGTGAAATTGAAAATACTACAAAATGAACTCTGAAAATGTTGGAACTTGGCATGGTATCATCATTTCGCCCGCATAGCATGTGCAAAAGAGTAGAGAGGGTCACGGCGAAAACTGGACGCACCTCGTGTACAAACTGGACAATATCTTTCGGAGTATCAAGGTTTCGGACGAGAACTCATCTGTTACACGGGCACTTTAATGTTTTTTAAACTTATTTGAACTCCTGCCTTTTTTTGCGTTCAGTATGCATCATTCAAAGCGACGTCATCAATTTCCAACATGTTCTGACATCATTTGCTGTTTTTCAGTCATTTACCGATTTGTTTAGGGAGCTAAATGACGGTGAAATTGAAAATCACTACAAAATGAACTCTGAAAATGTTGGAACTTGGCATGGTATCATCATTTCGCCCGCATAGCATGTGCAAAAGAGTAGAGTGGGTCACGGCGAAAAGTGGACGCACCTCGTGTACAAACTGGACAAGCTCTTTCGGAGTATCAGGGTTTCGGACGAGAACTCATCTGTTACACGAGCACTTCAATGTTTTTTAAACTTATTTCAACTCCAGCCTATTTTTGCGTTCAGTATGCATCACTCAAAGCGATGTTATCAATTTCCAACACGTTCTGACATCGTTTGTTGTTTTTCAGTCATTTACCGATTTGTTTAGGGAGCTAAATGACGGTGAAATTGAAAATACTACAAAATGAACTCTGAAAATGTTGGAACTTGGCATGGTATCATCATTTCGCCCGCATAGCATGTGCAAAAGAGTAGAGAGGGTCACGGCGAAAACTGGACGCACCTCGTGTACAAACTGGACAATCTCTTTCGGAGTATCAGGGTTTCGGACGAGAACTCATCTGTTACACGGGCACTTCAATGTTTTTTAAACTTATTTGAACTCCAGCCTATTTTTGCGTTCAGTATGCATCACTCAAAGCGACGTCATCAATTTCCAACACGTTCTAACATCATTTGCTGTTTTTTAGTCATTTACCGATTTGTTTAGAGAGCTCAATGACGGTGAAATTGAAAATCACTACAAAATGAACTCTGAAAATGTTGGAACTTGGCATGGTATCATTATTTCGCCCGCATAGCATGTGCAAAAGAGTAGAGAGGGTCACGGCAAAAACTGGGCACACCTTGTGTACAAACTGGACAACCTCTTTCGGAGTATCAGGGTTTCGGACGAGAACTCATCTGTTACACGGGCACTTCAATGTTTTTTAAACTTATTTGAACTCCAGCCTATTTTTGCGTTCAGTATGCATCATTCAAAGCGACGTCATCAATTTCCAACACGTTCTGACATCATGTGATGTTTTTCAGTCATTTACCGATTTGTTTAGAGAGCTAAATGACGGTGAAATTGAAAATCACTACAAAATGAACTCTGAAAATTTTGGAACTTGGCATGGTTTCATCATTTCGCCCGCATAGCATGTGCAAAAGAGTAGAGAGGGTCACGGCGAAAACTGGACGCACCTCATGTACAAACTGGACAATCTCTTTCGGAGTATCAGGGTTTCGGACGAGAACTCATCTGTTACACGGGCACTTCAATGATTTATAAACTTATTTGAACTCCAGCCTATTTTTGCGTTCAGTATGCATCATTCAAAGCGACGTCATCAATTTCCACCACGTTCTGACATCATTTGCTGTTTTTCAGTCCTTTACCGATTTGTTTAGGGAGCTAAATGACGGTGAAATTGAAAATCACTACAAACTAAACTCTGAAAATGTTGGAACTTGGCATGGTATCATCATTTCGCCCGCACAGCATGTGCAAAAGAGTAGAGAGGGTCACGGCGAAAACTGGACGCACCTCATGTACAAACTGGACAATCTCTTTCGGAGTATCAGGGTTTCGGACGAGAACTCATCTGTTACACGGGCACTTTAATGTTTTTTAAACTTATTTGAACTCCTGCCTTTTTTGCGTTCAGTATGCATCATTCAAAGCGACGTCATCAATTTCCAACATGTTCTGACATCATTTGCTGTTTTTCAGTCATTTACCGATTTGTTTAGGGAGCTAAATGACGGTGAAATTGAAAATCACTACAAAATGAACTCTGAAAATGTTGGAACTTGGCATGGTATCATCATTTCGCCCGCATAGCATGTGCAAAAGAGTAGAGAGGGTCACGGCGAAAACTGGACGCACCTCGTGTACAAACTGGACAATCTCTTTCGGAGTATCAGGGTTTCGGACGAGAACTCATCTGTTACACGGGCACTTCAATGTTTTTTAAACTTATTTGAACTCCAGCCTATTTTTGCGTTCAGTATGCATCACTCAAAGCGACGTCATCAATTTCCAACACGTTCTAACATCATTTGCTGTTTTTTAGTCATTTACCGATTTGTTTAGAGAGCTCAATGACGGTGAAATTGAAAATCACTACAAAATGAACTCTGAAAATGTTGGAACTTGGCATGGTATCATTATTTCGCCCGCATAGCATGTGCAAAAGAGTAGAGAGGGTCACGGCGAAAACTGGGCGCACCTTGTGTACAAACTGGACAACCTCTTTCGGAGTATCAGGGTTTCGGACGAGAACTCATCTGTTACACGGGCACTTCAATGTTTTTTAAACTTATTTGAACTCCAGCCTATTTTTGCGTTCAGTATGCATCATTCAAAGCGACGTCATCAATTTCCAACACGTTCTGACATCATGTGATGTTTTTCAGTCATTTACCGATTTGTTTAGAGAGCTAAATGACGGTGAAATTGAAAATCACTACAAAATGAACTCTGAAAATTTTGGAACTTGGCATGGTTTCATCATTTCGCCCGCATAGCATGTGCAAAAGAGTAGAGAGGGTCACGGCGAAAACTGGACGCACCTCATGTACAAACTGGACAATCTCTTTCGGAGTATCAGGGTTTCGGACGAGAACTCATCTGTTACACGGGCACTTCAATGATTTATAAACTTATTTGAACTCCAGCCTATTTTTGCGTTCAGTATGCATCATTCAAAGCGACGTCATCAATTTCCACCACGTTCTGACATCATTTGCTGTTTTTCAGTCCTTTACCGATTTGTTTAGGGAGCTAAATGACGGTGAAATTGAAAATCACTACAAACTAAACTCTGAAAATGTTGGAACTTGGCATGGTATCATCATTTCGCCCGCACAGCATGTGCAAAAGAGTAGAGAGGGTCACGGCGAAAACTGGACGCACCTCATGTACAAACTGGACAATCTCTTTCGGAGTATCAGGGTTTCGGACGAGAACTCATCTGTTACACGGGCACTTTAATGTTTTTTAAACTTATTTGAACTCCTGCCTTTTTTGCGTTCAGTATGCATCATTCAAAGCGACGTCATCAATTTCCAACATGTTCTGACATCATTTGCTGTTTTTCAGTCATTTACCGATTTGTTTAGGGAGCTAAATGACGGTGAAATTGAAAATCACTACAAAATGAACTCTGAAAATGTTGGAACTTGGCATGGTATCATCATTTCGCCCGCATAGCATGTGCAAAAGAGTAGAGAGGGTCACGGCGAAAACTGGACGCACCTCGTGTACAAACTGGACAATCTCTTTCGGAGTATCAGGGTTTCGGACGAGAACTCATCTGTTACACGGGCACTTCAATGTTTTTTAAACTTATTTGAACTCCAGCCTATTTTTGCGTTCAGTATGCATCACTCAAAGCGACGTCATCAATTTCCAACACGTTCTAACATCATTTGCTGTTTTTTAGTCATTTACCGATTTGTTTAGAGAGCTCAATGACGGTGAAATTGAAAATCACTACAAAATGAACTCTGAAAATGTTGGAACTTGGCATGGTATCATTATTTCGCCCGCATAGCATGTGCAAAAGAGTAGAGAGGGTCACGGCGAAAACTGGGCGCACCTTGTGTACAAACTGGACAACCTCTTTCGGAGTATCAGGGTTTCGGACGAGAACTCATCTGTTACACGGGCACTTCAATGTTTTTTAAACTTATTTGAACTCCAGCCTATTTTTGCGTTCAGTATGCATCATTCAAAGCGACGTCATCAATTTCCAACACGTTCTGACATCATGTGATGTTTTTCAGTCATTTACCGATTTGTTTAGAGAGCTAAATGACGGTGAAATTGAAAATCACTACAAAATGAACTCTGAAAATTTTGGAACTTGGCATGGTTTCATCATTTCGCCCGCATAGCATGTGCAAAAGAGTAGAGAGGGTCACGGCGAAAACTGGACGCACCTCATGTACAAACTGGACAATCTCTTTCGGAGTATCAGGGTTTCGGACGAGAACTCATCTGTTACACGGGCACTTCAATGATTTATAAACTTATTTGAACTCCAGCCTATTTTTGCGTTCAGTATGCATCATTCAAAGCGACGTCATCAATTTCCACCACGTTCTGACATCATTTGCTGTTTTTCAGTCCTTTACCGATTTGTTTAGGGAGCTAAATGACGGTGAAATTGAAAATCACTACAAACTAAACTCTGAAAATGTTGGAACTTGGCATGGTATCATCATTTCGCCCGCACAGCATGTGCAAAAGAGTAGAGAGGGTCACGGCGAAAACTGGACGCACCTCATGTACAAACTGGACAATCTCTTTCGGAGTATCAGGGTTTCGGACGAGAACTCATCTGTTACACGGGCACTTTAATGTTTTTTAAACTTATTTGAACTCCTGCCTTTTTTGCGTTCAGTATGCATCATTCAAAGCGACGTCATCAATTTCCAACATGTTCTGACATCATTTGCTGTTTTTCAGTCATTTACCGATTTGTTTAGGGAGCTAAATGACGGTGAAATTGAAAATCACTACAAAATGAACTCTGAAAATGTTGGAACTTGGCATGGTATCATCATTTCGCCCGCATAGCATGTGCAAAAGAGTAGAGTGGGTCACGGCGAAAAGTGGACGCACCTCGTGTACAAACTGGACAATCTCTTTCGGAGTATCAGGGTTTCGGACGAGAACTCATCTGTTACACGAGCACTTCAATGTTTTTTAAACTTATTTCAACTCCAGCCTATTTTTGCGTTCAGTATGCATCACTCAAAGCGATGTTATCAATTTCCAACACGTTCTGACATCGTTTGTTGTTTTTCAGTCATTTACCGATTTGTTTAGGGAGCTAAATGACGGTGAAATTGAAAATACTACAAAATGAACTCTGAAAATGTTGGAACTTGGCATGGTATCATCATTTCGCCCGCATAGCATGTGCAAAAGAGTAGAGAGGGTCACGGCGAAAACTGGACGCACCTCGTGTACAAACTGGACAATCTCTTTCGGAGTATCAGGGTTTCGGACGAGAACTCATCTGTTACACGGGCACTTCAATGTTTTTTAAACTTATTTGAACTCCAGCCTATTTTTGCGTTCAGTATGCATCACTCAAAGCGACGTCATCAATTTCCAACACGTTCTAACATCATTTGCTGTTTTTTAGTCATTTACCGATTTGTTTAGAGAGCTCAATGACGGTGAAATTGAAAATCACTACAAAATGAACTCTGAAAATGTTGGAACTTGGCATGGTATCATTATTTCGCCCGCATAGCATGTGCAAAAGAGTAGAGAGGGTCACGGCGAAAACTGGGCGCACCTTGTGTACAAACTGGACAACCTCTTTCGGAGTATCAGGGTTTCGGACGAGAACTCATCTGTTACACGGGCACTTCAATGTTTTTTAAACTTATTTGAACTCCAGCCTATTTTTGCGTTCAGTATGCATCATTCAAAGCGACGTCATCAATTTCCAACACGTTCTGACATCATGTGATGTTTTTCAGTCATTTACCGATTTGTTTAGAGAGCTAAATGACGGTGAAATTGAAAATCACTACAAAATGAACTCTGAAAATTTTGGAACTTGGCATGGTTTCATCATTTCGCCCGCATAGCATGTGCAAAAGAGTAGAGAGGGTCACGGCGAAAACTGGACGCACCTCATGTACAAACTGGACAATCTCTTTCGGAGTATCAGGGTTTCGGACGAGAACTCATCTGTTACACGGGCACTTCAATGATTTATAAACTTATTTGAACTCCAGCCTATTTTTGCGTTCAGTATGCATCATTCAAAGCGACGTCATCAATTTCCACCACGTTCTGACATCATTTGCTGTTTTTCAGTCCTTTACCGATTTGTTTAGGGAGCTAAATGACGGTGAAATTGAAAATCACTACAAACTAAACTCTGAAAATGTTGGAACTTGGCATGGTATCATCATTTCGGCCGCACAGCATGTGCAAAAAAGTAGAGAGGGTCACGGCGAAAACTGGACGCACCTCATGTACAAACTGGACAATCTCTTTCGGAGTATCAGGGTTTCGGACGAGAACTCATCTGTTACACGGGCACTTCAATGTTTTTTAAACTTATTTGAACTCCAGCCTTTTTTTGCGTTCAGTATGCATCATTCAAAGCGACGTCATCAATTTCCAACATGTTCTGACATCATTTGCTGTTTTTCAGTCATTTACCGATTTGTTTAGGGAGCTAAATGACGGTGAAATTGAAAATACTACAAAATGAACTCTGAAAATGTTGGAACTTGGCATGGTATCATCATTTCGCCCGCATAGCATGTGCAAAAGAGTAGATAGGGTCACGGCGAAAACTGGACGCACCTCGTGTACAAACTGGACAATATCTTTCGGAGTATCAAGGTTTCGGACGAGAACTCATCTGTCACACGGGCACTTCGATATTTTTTAAACTTATTTGAACTCCAGCCTATTTTTGCATTCAGTATCCATCACTCAAAGTGACGTCATCAATTTCCAACACGTTCTGACATCATTTGCTGTTTTTCAGTCATTTACCGATTTGTTTAGAGATCTCAATGACGGTGAAATTGAAAATCACTAAAAAATGAACTCTGAAAATGTTGGAACTTGGCATGGTATCATTATTTCGCCCGCATAGCATGTGCAAAAGAGTAGAGAGGGTCACGGCGAAAACTGGACGCACCTCGTGTACAAACTGCACAACCTCTTTCGGAGTATCAGGGTTTCGGACGAGAACTCATCTGTTACACGAGCACTTCAATGTTTTTTAAACTTATTTCAACTCCAGCCTATTTTTGCGTTCAGTATGCATCACTCAAAGCGATGTTATCAATTTCCAACACGTTCTGACATCGTTTGTTGTTTTTCAGTCATTTACCGATTTGTTTAGGGAGCTAAATGACGGTGAAATTGAAAATACTACAAAATGAACTCTGAAAATGTTGGAACTTGGCATGGTATCATCATTTCGCCCGCATAGCATGTGCAAAAGAGTAGAGAGGGTCACGGCGAAAACTGGACGCACCTCGTGTACAAACTGGACAATCTCTTTCGGAGTATCAGGGTTTCGGACGAGAACTCATCTGTTACACGGGCACTTCAATGTTTTTTAAACTTATTTGAACTCCAGCCTATTTTTGCGTTCAGTATGCATCACTCAAAGCGACGTCATCAATTTCCAACACGTTCTAACATCATTTGCTGTTTTTTAGTCATTTACCGATTTGTTTAGAGAGCTCAATGACGGTGAAATTGAAAATCACTACAAAATGAACTCTGAAAATGTTGGAACTTGGCATGGTATCATTATTTCGCCCGCATAGCATGTGCAAAAGAGTAGAGAGGGTCACGGCGAAAACTGGGCGCACCTTGTGTACAAACTGGACAACCTCTTTCGGAGTATCAGGGTTTCGGACGAGAACTCATCTGTTACACGGGCACTTCAATGTTTTTTAAACTTATTTGAACTCCAGCCTATTTTTGCGTTCAGTATGCATCATTCAAAGCGACGTCATCAATTTCCAACACGTTCTGACATCATGTGATGTTTTTCAGTCATTTACCGATTTGTTTAGAGAGCTAAATGACGGTGAAATTGAAAATCACTACAAAATGAACTCTGAAAATTTTGGAACTTGGCATGGTTTCATCATTTCGCCCGCATAGCATGTGCAAAAGAGTAGAGAGGGTCACGGCGAAAACTGGACGCACCTCATGTACAAACTGGACAATCTCTTTCGGAGTATCAGGGTTTCGGACGAGAACTCATCTGTTACACGGGCACTTCAATGATTTATAAACTTATTTGAACTCCAGCCTATTTTTGCGTTCAGTATGCATCATTCAAAGCGACGTCATCAATTTCCACCACGTTCTGACATCATTTGCTGTTTTTCAGTCCTTTACCGATTTGTTTAGGGAGCTAAATGACGGTGAAATTGAAAATCACTACAAACTAAACTCTGAAAATGTTGGAACTTGGCATGGTATCATCATTTCGCCCGCACAGCATGTGCAAAAGAGTAGAGAGGGTCACGGCGAAAACTGGACGCACCTCATGTACAAACTGGACAATCTCTTTCGGAGTATCAGGGTTTCGGACGAGAACTCATCTGTTACACGGGCACTTTAATGTTTTTTAAACTTATTTGAACTCCTGCCTTTTTTGCGTTCAGTATGCATCATTCAAAGCGACGTCATCAATTTCCAACATGTTCTGACATCATTTGCTGTTTTTCAGTCATTTACCGATTTGTTTAGGGAGCTAAATGACGGTGAAATTGAAAATCACTACAAAATGAACTCTGAAAATGTTGGAACTTGGCATGGTATCATCATTTCGCCCGCATAGCATGTGCAAAAGAGTAGAGTGGGTCACGGCGAAAAGTGGACGCACCTCGTGTACAAACTGGACAATCTCTTTCGGAGTATCAGGGTTTCGGACGAGAACTCATCTGTTACACGAGCACTTCAATGTTTTTTAAACTTATTTCAACTCCAGCCTATTTTTGCGTTCAGTATGCATCACTCAAAGCGATGTTATCAATTTCCAACACGTTCTGACATCGTTTGTTGTTTTTCAGTCATTTACCGTTTATTTTAGGGAGCTAAATGACGGTGAAATTGAAAATACTACAAAATGAACTCTGAAAATGTTGGAACTTGGCATGGTATCATCATTTCGCCCGCATAGCATGTGCAAAAGAGTAGAGAGGGTCACGGCGAAAACTGGACGCACCTCGTGTACAAACTGGACAATATCTTTCGGAGTATCAAGGTTTCGGACGAGAACTCATCTGTTACACGGGCACTTTAATGTTTTTTAAACTTATTTGAACTCCTGCCTTTTTTTGCGTTCAGTATGCATCATTCAAAGCGACGTCATCAATTTCCAACATGTTCTGACATCATTTGCTGTTTTTCAGTCATTTACCGATTTGTTTAGGGAGCTAAATGACGGTGAAATTGAAAATCACTACAAAATGAACTCTGAAAATGTTGGAACTTGGCATGGTATCATCATTTCGCCCGCATAGCATGTGCAAAAGAGTAGAGTGGGTCACGGCGAAAAGTGGACGCACCTCGTGTACAAACTGGACAATCTCTTTCGGAGTATCAGGGTTTCGGACGAGAACTCATCTGTTACACGAGCACTTCAATGTTTTTTAAACTTATTTCAACTCCAGCCTATTTTTGCGTTCAGTATGCATCACTCAAAGCGATGTTATCAATTTCCAACACGTTCTGACATCGTTTGTTGTTTTTCAGTCATTTACCGATTTGTTTAGGGAGGTAAATGACGGTGAAATTGAAAATACTACAAAATGAACTCTGAAAATGTTGGAACTTGGCATGGTATCATCATTTCGCCCGCATAGCATGTGCAAAAGAGTAGAGAGGGTCACGGCGAAAACTGGACGCACCTCGTGTACAAACTGGACAATATCTTTCGGAGTATCAAGGTTTCGGACGAGAACTCATCTGTTACACGGGCACTTTAATGTTTTTTAAACTTATTTGAACTCCTGCCTTTTTTTGCGTTCAGTATGCATCATTCAAAGCGACGTCATCAATTTCCAACATGTTCTGACATCATTTGCTGTTTTTCAGTCATTTACCGATTTGTTTAGGGAGCTAAATGACGGTGAAATTGAAAATCACTACAAAATGAACTCTGAAAATGTTGGAACTTGGCATGGTATCATCATTTCGCCCGCATAGCATGTGCAAAAGAGTAGAGTGGGTCACGGCGAAAAGTGGACGCACCTCGTGTACAAACTGGACAATCTCTTTCGGAGTATCAGGGTTTCGGACGAGAACTCATCTGTTACACGAGCACTTCAATGTTTTTTAAACTTATTTCAACTCCAGCCTATTTTTGCGTTCAGTATGCATCACTCAAAGCGATGTTATCAATTTCCAACACGTTCTGACATCGTTTGTTGTTTTTCAGTCATTTACCGATTTGTTTAGGGAGCTAAATGACGGTGAAATTGAAAATACTACAAAATGAACTCTGAAAATGTTGGAACTTGGCATGGTATCATCATTTCGCCCGCATAGCATGTGCAAAAGAGTAGAGAGGGTCACGGCGAAAACTGGACGCACCTCGTGTACAAACTGGACAATCTCTTTCGGAGTATCAGGGTTTCGGACGAGAACTCATCTGTTACACGGGCACTTCAATGTTTTTTAAACTTATTTGAACTCCAGCCTATTTTTGCGTTCAGTATGCATCACTCAAAGCGACGTCATCAATTTCCAACACGTTCTAACATCATTTGCTGTTTTTTAGTCATTTACCGATTTGTTTAGAGAGCTCAATGACGGTGAAATTGAAAATCACTACAAAATGAACTCTGAAAATGTTGGAACTTGGCATGGTATCATTATTTCGCCCGCATAGCATGTGCAAAAGAGTAGAGAGGGTCACGGCGAAAACTGGGCGCACCTTGTGTACAAACTGGACAACCTCTTTCGGAGTATCAGGGTTTCGGACGAGAACTCATCTGTTACACGGGCACTTCAATGTTTTTTAAACTTATTTGAACTCCAGCCTATTTTTGCGTTCAGTATGCATCATTCAAAGCGGCGTCATCAATTTCCAACACGTTCTGACATCATGTGATGTTTTTCAGTCATTTACCGATTTGTTTAGAGAGCTAAATGACGGTGAAATTGAAAATCACTACAAAATGAACTCTGAAAATTTTGGAACTTGGCATGGTTTCATCATTTCGCCCGCATAGCATGTGCAAAAGAGTAGAGAGGGTCACGGCGAAAACTGGACGCACCTCATGTACAAACTGGACAATCTCTTTCGGAGTATCAGGGTTTCGGACGAGAACTCATCTGTTACACGGGCACTTCAATGATTTATAAACTTATTTGAACTCCAGCCTATTTTTGCGTTCAGTATGCATCATTCAAAGCGACGTCATCAATTTCCACCACGTTCTGACATCATTTGCTGTTTTTCAGTCCTTTACCGATTTGTTTAGGGAGCTAAATGACGGTGAAATTGAAAATCACTACAAACTAAACTCTGAAAATGTTGGAACTTGGCATGGTATCATCATTTCGCCCGCACAGCATGTGCAAAAGAGTAGAGAGGGTCACGGCGAAAACTGGACGCACCTCATGTACAAACTGGACAATCTCTTTCGGAGTATCAGGGTTTCGGACGAGAACTCATCTGTTACACGGGCACTTTAATGTTTTTTAAACTTATTTGAACTCCTGCCTTTTTTGCGTTCAGTATGCATCATTCAAAGCGACGTCATCAATTTCCAACATGTTCTGACATCATTTGCTGTTTTTCAGTCATTTACCGATTTGTTTAGGGAGCTAAATGACGGTGAAATTGAAAATCACTACAAAATGAACTCTGAAAATGTTGGAACTTGGCATGGTATCATCATTTCGCCCGCATAGCATGTGCAAAAGAGTAGAGTGGGTCACGGCGAAAAGTGGACGCACCTCGTGTACAAACTGGACAATCTCTTTCGGAGTATCAGGGTTTCGGACGAGAACTCATCTGTTACACGAGCACTTCAATGTTTTTTAAACTTATTTCAACTCCAGCCTATTTTTGCGTTCAGTATGCATCACTCAAAGCGATGTTATCAATTTCCAACACGTTCTGACATCGTTTGTTGTTTTTCAGTCATTTACCGATTTGTTTAGGGAGCTAAATGACGGTGAAATTGAAAATACTACAAAATGAACTCTGAAAATGTTGGAACTTGGCATGGTATCATCATTTCGCCCGCATAGCATGTGCAAAAGAGTAGAGAGGGTCACGGCGAAAACTGGACGCACCTCGTGTACAAACTGGACAATATCTTTCGGAGTATCAAGGTTTCGGACGAGAACTCATCTGTTACACGGGCACTTTAATGTTTTTTAAACTTATTTGAACTCCTGCCTTTTTTTGCGTTCAGTATGCATCATTCAAAGCGACGTCATCAATTTCCAACATGTTCTGACATCATTTGCTGCTTTTCAGTCATTTACCGATTTGTTTAGGGAGCTAAATGACGGTGAAATTGAAAATCACTACAAAATGAACTCTGAAAATGTTGGAACTTGGCATGGTATCATCATTTCGCCCGCATAGCATGTGCAAAAGAGTAGAGTGGGTCACGGCGAAAAGTGGACGCACCTCGTGTACAAACTGGACAATCTCTTTCGGAGTATCAGGGTTTCGGACGAGAACTCATCTGTTACACGAGCACTTCAATGTTTTTTAAACTTATTTCAACTCCAGCCTATTTTTGCGTTCAGTATGCATCACTCAAAGCGATGTTATCAATTTCCAACACGTTCTGACATCGTTTGTTGTTTTTCAGTCATTTAACGATTTGTTTAGGGAGGTAAATGACGGTGAAATTGAAAATACTACAAAGTGAACTCTGAAAATGTTGGAACTTGGCATGGTATCATCATTTCGCCCGCATAGCATGTGCAAAAGAGTAGAGAGGGTCACGGCGAAAACTGGACGCACCTCGTGTACAAACTGGACAATATCTTTCGGAGTATCAAGGTTTCGGACGAGAACTCATCTGTTACACGGGCACTTTAATGTTTTTTAAACTTATTTGAACTCCTGCCTTTTTTTGCGTTCAGTATGCATCATTCAAAGCGACGTCATCAATTTCCAACATGTTCTGTCATCATTTGCTGTTTTTCAGTCATTTACCAATTTGTTTAGGGAGCTAAATGACGGTGAAATTGAAAATCACTACAAAATGAACTCTGAAAATGTTGGAACTTGGCATGGTATCATCATTTCGCCCGCATAGCATGTGCAAAAGAGTAGAGTGGGTCACGGCGAAAAGTGGACGCACCTCGTGTACAAACTGGACAATCTCTTTCGGAGTATCAGGGTTTCGGACGAGAACTCATCTGTTACACGAGCACTTCAATGTTTTTTAAACTTATTTCAACTCCAGCCTATTTTTGCGTTCAGTATGCATCACTCAAAGCGATGTTATCAATTTCCAACACGTTCTGACATCGTTTGTTGTTTTTCAGTCATTTACCGATTTGTTTAGGGAGCTAAATGACGGTGAAATTGAAAATACTACAAAATGAACTCTGAAATTGTTGGAACTTGGCATGGTATCATCATTTCGCCCGCATAGCATGTGCAAAAGAGTAGAGAGGGTCACGGCGAAAACTGGACGCACCTCGTGTACAAACTGGACAATCTCTTTCGGAGTATCAGGGTTTCGGACGAGAACTCATCTGTTACACGGGCACTTCAATGTTTTTTAAACTTATTTGAACTCCAGCCTATTTTTGCGTTCAGTATGCATCACTCAAAGCGACGTCATCAATTTCCAACACGTTCTAACATCATTTGCTGTTTTTTAGTCATTTACCGATTTGTTTAGAGAGCTCAATGACGGTGAAATTGAAAATCACTACAAAATGAACTCTGAAAATGTTGGAACTTGGCATGGTATCATTATTTCGCCCGCATAGCATGTGCAAAAGAGTAGAGAGGGTCACGGCGAAAACTGGGCGCACCTTGTGTACAAACTGGACAACCTCTTTCGGAGTATCAGGGTTTCGGACGAGAACTCATCTGTTACACGGGCACTTCAATGTTTTTTAAACTTATTTGAACTCCAGCCTATTTTTGCGTTCAGTATGCATCATTCAAAGCGACGTCATCAATTTCCAACACGTTCTGACATCATGTGATGTTTTTCAGTCATTTACCGATTTGTTTAGAGAGCTAAATGACGGTGAAATTGAAAATCACTACAAAATGAACTCTGAAAATTTTGGAACTTGGCATGGTTTCATCATTTCGCCCGCATAGCATGTGCAAAAGAGTAGAGAGGGTCACGGCGAAAACTGGACGCACCTCATGTACAAACTGGACAATCTCTTTCGGAGTATCAGGGTTTCGGACGAGAACTCATCTGTTACACGGGCACTTCAATGATTTATAAACTTATTTGAACTCCAGCCTATTTTTGCGTTCAGTATGCATCATTCAAAGCGACGTCATCAATTTCCACCACGTTCTGACATCATTTACTGTTTTTCAGTCCTTTACCGATTTGTTTAGGGAGCTAAATGACGGTGAAATTGAAAATCACTACAAACTAAACTCTGAAAATGTTGGAACTTGGCATGGTATCATCATTTCACCCGCACAGCATGTGCAAAAGAGTAGAGAGGGTCACGGCGAAAACTGGACGCACCTCGTGTACAAATGGACAATCTCTTTCGGAGTATCAGGGTTTCGGACGAGAACTCATCTGTTACACGGGCACTTCAATGTTTTTTAAACTTATTTGAACTCCAGCCTTTTTTTGCGTTCAGTATGCGTCATTCAAAGTGACGTCATCAATTTCCAACATGTTCTGACATCATTTGCTGTTTTTCAGTCATTTACCGATTTGTTTAGGGAGCTAAATGACGGTGAAATTGAAAATACTACAAAATGAACTCTGAAAATGTTGGAACTTGGCATGGTATCATCATTTCGCCCGCATAGCATGTGCAAAAGAGTAGAGAGGGTCACGGCGAAAACTGGACGCACCTCGTGTACAAACTGGACAATATCTTTCGGAGTATCAAGGTTTCGGACGAGAACTCATCTGTCACACAGGCACTTCGATATTTTTTAAACTTATTTGAACTCCAGCCTATTTTTGCATTCAGTATGCATCACTCAAAGTGACGTCATCAATTTCCAACACGTTCTGACATCATTTGCTGTTTTTCAGTCATTTACCGATTTGTTTAGAGAGCTCAATGACGGTGAAATTGAAAATCACTAAAAATGAACTCTGAAAATGTTGGAACTTGGCATGGTATCATTATTTCGCCCGCATAGCATGTGCAAAAGAGTAGAGAGGGTCACGGCGAAAACTGGACGCACCTCGTGTACAAACTGCACAACCTCTTTCGGAGTATCAGGGTTTCGGACGAGAACTCATCTGTTACACGTGCACTTCAATGTTTTTTAAACTTATTTGAACTCCAGCCTATTTTTGCGTTCAATATGCATCATTCAAAGCGACGTCATACTTTTCCAACACGCTCTGACGTCATGTGCTGTTTTTCAGTCATTTACCGATTTGTTTAGAGAGCTAAATGACGGTGAAATTGAAAATCACTACAAAATGAACTCTGAAAATTTTGGAACTTGGCATGGTTTCATCATTTCGCCCGCATAGCATGTGCAAAAGAGTAGAGAGGGTCACCGCGAAAACTGGACGCACCTCGTGTACAAACTGGACAATCTCTTTCGGAGTATCAGGGTTTCGGACGAGAACTCATCTGTTACACGGGCACTTCAATGATTTATAAACTTATTTGAACTCCAGCCTATTTTTGCGTTCAGTATGCATCATTCAACGCGACGTCATCAATTTCCACCACGTTCTGACATCATTTGCTGTTTTTCAGTCCTTTACCGATTTGTTTAGGGAGCTAAATGACGGTGAAATTGAAAATCACTACAAACTAAACTCTGAAAATGTTGGAACTTGGCATGGTGTCATCATTTCGCCCGCACAGCATGTGCAAAAGAGTAGAGAGGGTCACGGCGAAAACTGGACGCACCTCGTGTACAAACTGGACAATCTCTTTCGGAGTATCAGGGTTTCGGACGAGAACTCATCTGTTACACGGGCACTTCAATGTTTTTTAAACTTATTTGAACTCCAGCCTATTTTTGCGTTCAGTATGCATCATTCAAAGCAACGTCATCAATTTCCAACACGTTCTGACATCATGTGATGTTTTTCAGTCATTTACCGATTTGTTTAGAGAGCTAAATGACGGTGAAATTGAAAATCACTACAAAATGAACTATGAAAATTTTGGAACTTGGCATGGTTTCATCATTTCGCCCGCATAGCATGTGCAAAAGAGTAGAGAGGGTCACGGCGAAAACTGGACGCACCTCATGTACAAACTGGACAATCTCTTTCGGAGTATCAGGGTTTCGGACGAGAACTCATCTGTTACATGGGCACTTCAATGATTTAGAAACTTATTTGAACTCCAGCCTATTTTTGCGTTCAGTATGCATCATTCAAAGCGACGTCATCAATTTCCAACACGTTCTGACATCATTTGCTGTTTTTCAGTCATTTACCGATTTGTTTAGAGAGCTCAATGACGGTGAAATTGAAAATCACTACAAACTAAACTCTAAAAATGTTGGAACTTGGCATGGTATCATCATTTCGCCCGCACAGCATGTGCAAAAGAGTAGAGAGGGTCACGGCGAAAACTGGACGCACCTCGTGTACAAACTGGACAATCTCTTTCGGAGTATCAGGGTTTCGGACGAGAACTCATCTGTTACACGGGCACTTCAATGTTTTTTAAACTTATTTGAACTCCAGCCTTTTTTGCATTCAGTATGCATCATTCAAAGCAACGTCATCAATTTCCAACACGTGCTGACATCATTTGCTATTTTTCAGTCATTTACCGATTTGTTTAGAGAGCTAAATGACAGTGAAATTGAAAATCACTACAAAATGAACTCTGAATATGTTGGAACTTGGCATGGTATCATTATTTCGCCCGTATAGCATGTGCAAAAGAGTAGAGAGGGTCACGGCGAAAACTGGACGCACCTCGTGTACAAACTGGACAACCTCTTTCGGAGTATTAGGGTTTCGGACGAGAACTCATCTGTTACACGGGCACTTCAATGTTTTTTAAACTTATTTGAACTCCAGCCTATTTTTGCGTTCAGTATGCATCATTCAAAGCGACGTCATCAATTTCCAACACGTTCTGACATCATGTGATGTTTTTCAGTCATTTACCGATTTGTTTAGAGAGCTAAATGACGGTGAAATTGAAAATCACTACAAAATGAACTCTGAAAATTTTGGAACTTGGCATGGTTTCATCATTTCGCCCGCATAGCATGTGCAAAAGAGTAGAGAGGGTCACGGCGAAAACTGGACGCACCTCGTGTACAAACTGGACAACCTCTTTCGGAGTATTAGGGTTTCGGACGAGAACTCATCTGTTACACGGGCACTTCAATGTTTTTTAAACTTATTTGAACTCCAGCCTATTTTTGCGTTCAGTATGCATCATTCAAAGCAACGTCATCAATTTCCAACACGTTCTGACATCATGTGATGTTTTTCAGTCATTTACCGATTTGTTTAGAGAGCTAAATGACGGTGAAATTGAAAATCACTACAAAATGAACTCTGAAAATTTTGGAACTTGGCATGGTTTCATCATTTCGCCCGCATAGCATGTGCAAAAGAGTAGAGAGGGTCACGGCGAAAACTGGACGCACCTCATGTACAAACTGGACAATCTCTTTCGGAGTATCAGGGTTTCGGACGAGAACTCATCTGTTACACGGGCACTTCAATGATTTAGAAACTTATTTGAACTCCAGCCTATTTTTGCGTTCAGTATGCATCATTCAAAGCGACGTCATCAATTTCCACCACGTTCTGACATCATTTGCTGTTTTTCAGTCCTTTACCGATTTGTTTAGGGAGCTAAATGACGGTGAAATTGAAAATCACTACAAACTAAACTCTGAAAATGTTGGAACTTGGCATGGTGTCATCATTTCGCCCGCACAGCATGTGCAAAAGAGTAGAGAGGGTCACGGCGAAAACTGGACGCACCTCGTGTACAAACTGGACAATCTCTTTCGGAGTATCAGGGTTTCGGACGAGAACTCATCTGTTACACGGGCACTTCAATGTTTTTTAAACTTATTTGAACTCCAGCCTTTTTTTGCGTTCAGTATGCATCATTCAAAGCGACGTCATCAATTTCCAACATGTTCTGACATCATTTGCTGTTTTTCAGTCATTTACCGATTTGTTTAGGGAGCTAAATGACGGTGAAATTCAAAATACTACAAAATGAACTCTGAAAATGTTGGAACTTGGCATGGTATCATCATTTCGCCCGCATAGCATGTGCAAAAGAGTAGAGAGGGTCACGGCGAAAACTGGACGCACCTCGTGTACAAACTGGACAATATCTTTCGGAGTATCAAGGTTTCGGACGAGAACTCATCTGTCACACAGGCACTTCGATATTTTTTAAACTTATTTGAACTCCAGCCTATTTTTGCATTCAGTATGTATCACTCAAAGTGACGTCATCAATTTCCAACACGTTCTGACATCATTTGCTGTTTTTCAGTCATTTACCGATTTGTTTAGAGAGCTCAATGACGGTGAAATTGAAAATCACTAAAAAATGAACTCTGAAAATGTTGGAACTTGGCATGGTATCATTATTTTGCCCGCATAGCATGTGCAAAAGAGTAGAGAGGGTCACGGCGAAAACTGGACGCACCTCGTGTACAAACTGCACAACCTCTTTCGGAGTATCAGGGTTTCGGACGAAAACTCATCTGTTACACGGGCACTTCAATGTTTTTTAAACTTATTTGAACTCCAGCCTATTTTTGCGTTCAATATGCATCATTCAAAGCGACGTCATACTTTTCCAACACGCTCTGACGTCATGTGCTGTTTTTCAGTCATTTACCGATTTGTTTAGAGAGCTAAATGACGGTGAAATTGAAAATCACTACAAAATGAACTCTGAAAATTTTGGAACTTGGCATGGTTTCATCATTTCGCCCGCATAGCATGTGCAAAAGAGTAGAGAGGGTCACTGCGAAAACTGGACGCACCTCGTGTACAAACTGGACAATCTCTTTCGGAGTATCAGGGTTTCGGACGAGAACTCATCTGTTACACGGGCACTTCAATGTTTTTTAAACTTATTTGAACTCCAGCCTAATTTTGCATTCAGTATGCATCATTCAAAGCGACGTCATCAATTTCCACCACGTTCTGACATCATTTGCTGTTTTTCAGTCCTTTACCGATTTGTTTAGGGAGCTAAATGACGGTGAAATTGAAAATCACTACAAACTAAACTCTGAAAATGTTGGAACATGGCATGGTATCATCATTTCGCCCGCACAGCATGTGCAAAAGAGTAGAGAGGGTCACGGCGAAAACTGGACGCACCTCGTGTACAAACTGGACAATCTCTTTCGGAGTATCAGGGTTTCGGACGAGAACTCATCTGTTACACGGGCACTTCAATGTTTTTTAAACTTACTTGAACTCCAGCCTTTTTTGCGTTCAGTATGCATCATTCAAAGCGACGTCATCAATTTCCAACATGTTATGACATCATTTGCTGTTTTTCAGTCATTTACCGATTTGTTTTGGGAGCTAAATGACGGTGAAATTGAAAATCACTACAAAATGAAATCTGAAAATGTTGGAACTTGGCATGGTATCATCATTTCGCCCGCATAGCATGTGCAAAAGAGTAGAGTGGGTCACGGCGAAAACTGGACGCACCTCGTGTACAAACTGGACAATCTCTGAGTATCAGGGTTTCGGACGAGAACTCATCTGTTACACGAGCACTTCAATGTTTTTTAAACTTATTACAACTCCAGCCTATTTTTGCGTTCAGTATGCATCACTCAAAGCGATGTCATCAATTTCCAACACGTTCTGACATCGTTTGTTGTTTTTCAGTCATTTACCGATTTGTTTAGGGAGCTAAATGACGGTGAAATTGAAAATACTACAAAATGAACTCTGAAAATGTTGGAACTTGGCATGGTATCATCATTTCGCCCGCATAGCATGTGCAAAAGAGTAGAGTGGGTCACGGCGAAAACTGGACGCACCTCGTGTACAAACTAGACAATCTCTTTCGGAGTATCAGGGTTTCGGACGAGAACTCATCTGTTACACGAGCACTTCAATGTTTTTTAAACTTATTTCAACTCCAGCCTATTTTTGCGTTCAGTATGCATCACTCAAAGCGATGTCATCAATTTCCAACACGTTCTGACATCGTTTGTTGTTTTTCAGTCATTTACCGATTTGTTTAGGGAGCTAAATGACGGTGAAATTGAAAATACTACAAAATGAACTCTGAAAATGTTGGAACTTGGCATGGTATCATCATTTCGCCCGCATAGCATGTGCAAAAGAGTAGAGAGGGTCACGGCGAAAACTGGACGCACCTCGTGTACAAACTGGACAATATCTTTCGGAGTATCAAGGTTTCGGACGAGAACTCATCTGTCACACGGGCACTTCGATATTTTTTAAACTTATTTGAACTCCAGCCTATTTTTGCGTTCAGTATGCATCACTCAAAGCGACGTCATCAATTTCCAACACGTTCTGACATCATTTGCTGTTTTTAGTCATTTACCGATTTGTTTAGAGAGCTCAATGACGGTGAAATTTAAAATCACTACAAAATGAACTCTGAAAATGTTGGAACTTGGCATGGTATCATTATTTCGCCCGCATAGCATGTGCAAAAGAGTAGAGAGGGTCACGGCGAAAACTGGACGCACCTCGTGTACAAACTGGACATCCTCTTTCGGAGTATCAGGGTTTCGGACGAGAACTCATCTGTCACACGGGCACTTCGATATTTTTTAAACTTATTTGAACTCCAGCCTATTTTTGCGTTCAGTATGCATCACTCAAAGCGACGTCATCAATTTCCAACATGTTCTGACATCATTTGTTGTTTTTCAGTCATTTACCGATTTGTTTAGAGAGCTGAATGACGGTGAAAATTAAAATCACTACAAAATGAACTCTGAAAATGTTGGAACTTGGCATGGTTTCATCATTTCGCCCGCATAGCATGTGCAAAAGAGTAGAGAGGGTCACGACGAAAACTGGACGCACCTCGTGTACAAACAGGACAACCTCTTTCGGAGTATCAGGGTTTCGGACGAGAACTCATCCGTGACACGGGCACTTCAATGTTTTTTAAACTTATTTGAACTCCAGCCTATTTTTGCGTTCAGTATGCTTCATTCAAAGCGACGTCATCAATTTCCAGCACGTTCTGACATCATTCGCTGTTTTTCAGTCATTTACCGATTTGTTTAGAGAACTAAATGATGGTGAAATTGAAAATCAGTACAAAATGAACTCTGAAAATTTTGGAACTTGGCATGGTATCATCATTTCGCCCGCATAGCATGTGCAAAAGAGTAGAGAGGGTCACGGCGAAAACTGGACGCACCTCATGTACAAACTGGACAATCTCTTTCGGAGTATCAGGGTTTCGGACGAGAACTCATCTGTTACACGGGCACTTCAATGTTTTTTAAACTTATTTGAACTCCAGCCTATTTTTGCGTTCAGTATGCATCATTCAAAGCGACGTCATCAATTTCCAACATGTTCTGACATCATTTGCTGTTTTTCAGTCATTTACCGATTTGTTTAGGGAGCTAAATGACGGTGAAATTGAAAATACTACAAAATGAACTCTGAAAATGTTGGAACTTGGCATGGTATCATCATTTCGCCCGCATAGCATGTGCAAAAGAGTAGAGAGGGTCACGGCGAAAACTGGACGCACCTCGTGTACAAACTGGACAATATCTTTCGGAGTATCAAGGTTTCGGACGAGAACTCATCTGTCACACGGGCACTTCGATATTTTTTAAACTTATTTGAACTCCAGCCTATTTGTGCGTTCAGTATGCATCACTCAAAGCGACGTCATCAATTTCCAACACGTTCTGACATCATTTGCTGTTTTTCAGTCATTTACCGATTTGTTTAGAGAGCTCAATGACGGTGAAATTGAAAATCACTACAAAATGAACTCTGAAAATGTTGGAACTTGGCATGGTATCATTATTTCGCCCGCATAGCATGTGCAAAAGAGTAGAGAGGGTCACGGCGAAAACTGGACGCACCTCATGTACAAACTGGACATCCTCTTTCGGAGTATCAGGGTTTCGGACGAGAACTCATCTGTTACACGGGCACTTCAATGTTTTTTAAACTTATTTGAACTCCAGCCTATTTTTGCGTTCAGTATGCATCATTCAAAGCGACGTCATCAATTTCCAACACGTTCTGACTTCATTTGCGGTTTTTCAGTCCTTTACCGATTTGTTTAGGGAGCTAAATGACGGTGAAATTGAAAATCACTACAAACTAAACTCTGAAAATGTTGGAACATGGCATGGTATCATCATTTCGCCCGCACAGCATGTGCAAAAGAGTAGAGAGGGTCACGGCGAAAACTGGACGCACCTCGTGTACAAACTGGACAATCTCTTTCGGAGTATCAGGGTTTCGGACGAGAACTCATCTGTTACACGGGCACTTCAATGTTTTTTAAACTTACTTGAACTCCAGCCTTTTTTGCGTTCAGTATGCATCATTCAAAGCGACGTCATCAATTTCCAACACGTTCTGACATCATTTGCTGTTTTTAGTCATTTACCGATTTGTTTAGAGAGCTCAATGACGGTGAAATTTAAAATCACTACAAAATGAACTCTGAAAATGTTGGAACTTGGCATGGTATCATTATTTCGCCCGCATAGCATGTGCAAAAGAGTAGAGAGGGTCACGGCGAAAACTGGACGCACCTCGTGTACAAACTGGACATCCTCTTTCGGAGTATCAGGGTTTCGGACGAGAACTCATCTGTCACACGGGCACTTCGATATTTTTTAAACTTATTTGAACTCCAGCCTATTTTTGCGTTCAGTATGCATCACTCAAAGCGACGTCATCAATTTCCAACACGTTCTGACATCATTTGTTGTTTTTCAGTCATTTACCGATTTGTTTAGAGAGCTGAATGACGGTGAAATTGAAAATCACTACAAAATGAACTCTGAAAATGTTGGAACTTGGCATGGTTTCATCATTTCGCCCGCATAGCATGTGCAAAAGAGTAGAGAGGGTCACGACGAAAACTGGACGCACCTCGTGTACAAACTGGACAACCTCTTTCGGAGTATCAGGGTTTCGGACGAGAACTCATCCGTGACACGGGCACTTCAATGTTTTTTAAACTTATTTGAACTCCAGCCTATTTTTGCGTTCAGTATGCTTCATTCAAAGCGACGTCATCAATTTCCAGCACGTTCTGACATCATTCGCTGTTTTTCAGTCATTTACCGATTTGTTTAGAGAGCTAAATGATGGTGAAATTGAAAATCAGTACAAAATGAACTCTGAAAATTTTGGAACTTGGCATGGTATCATCATTTCGCCCGCATAGCATGTGCAAAAGAGTAGAGAGGGTCACGGCGAAAACTGGACGCACCTCATGTACAAACTGGACAATCTCTTTCGGAGTATCAGGGTTTCGGACGAGAACTCATCTGTTACACGGGCACTTCAATGTTTTTTAAACTTATTTGAACTCCAGCCTATTTTTGCGTTCAGTATGCATCATTCAAAGCGACGTCATCAATTTCCAACATGTTCTGACATCATTTGCTGTTTTTCAGTCATTTACCGATTTGTTTAGGGAGCTAAATGACGGTGAAATTGAAAATACTACAAAATGAACTCTGAAAATGTTGGAACTTGGCATGGTATCATCATTTCGCCCGCATAGCATGTGCAAAAGAGTAGAGAGGGTCACGGCGAAAACTGGACGCACCTCGTGTACAAACTGGACAATATCTTTCGGAGTATCAAGGTTTCGGACGAGAACTCATCTGTCACACGGGCACTTCGATATTTTTTAAACTTATTTGAACTCCAGCCTATTTGTGCGTTCAGTATGCATCACTCAAAGCGACGTCATCAATTTCCAACACGTTCTGACATCATTTGCTGTTTTTCAGTCATTTACCGATTTGTTTAGAGAGCTCAATGACGGTGAAATTGAAAATCACTACAAAATGAACTCTGAAAATGTTGGAACTTGGCATGGTATCATTATTTCGCCCGCATAGCATGTGCAAAAGAGTAGAGAGGGTCACGGCGAAAACTGGACGCACCTCATGTACAAACTGGACATCCTCTTTCGGAGTATCAGGGTTTCGGACGAGAACTCATCTGTTACACGGGCACTTCAATGTTTTTTAAACTTATTTGAACTCCAGCCTATTTTTGCGTTCAGTATGCATCATTCAAAGCGACGTCATCAATTTCCAACACGTTCTGACTTCATTTGCTGTTTTTCAGTCCTTTACCGATTTGTTTAGGGAGCTAAATGACGGTGAAATTGAAAATCACTACAAACTAAACTCTGAAAATGTTGGAACATGGCATGGTATCATCATTTCGCCCGCACAGCATGTGCAAAAGAGTAGAGAGGGTCACGGCGAAAACTGGACGCACCTCGTGTACAAACTGGACAATCTCTTTCGGAGTATCAGGGTTTCGGACGAGAACTCATCTGTTACACGGGCACTTCAATGTTTTTTAAACTTGCTTGAACTCAGCCTTTTTTGCGTTCAGTATGCATCATTCAAAGCGACGTCATCAATTTCCAACACGTTCTGACATCATTTGTTGTTTTTAGTCATTTACCGATTTGTTTAGAGAGCTCAATGACGGTGAAATTTAAAATCACTACAAAATGAACTCTGAAAATGTTGGAACTTGGCATGGTATCATTATTTCGCCCGCATAGCATGTGCAAAAGAGTAGAGAGGCTCACGGCGAAAACTGGACGCACCTCGTGTACAAACTGGACATCCTCTTTCGGAGTATCAGGGTTTCGGACGAGAACTCATCTGTCACACGGGCACTTCGATATTTTTTAAACTTATTTGAACTCCAGCCTATTTTTGCGTTCAGTATGCATCACTCAAAGCGACGTCATCAATTTCCAACACGTTCTGACATCATTTGTTGGTTTTCAGTCATTTACCGATTTGTTTAGAGAGCTGAATGACGGTGAAATTGAAAATCACTACAAAATGAACTCTGAAAATGTTGGAACTTGGCATGGTTTCATCATTTCGCCCGCATAGCATGTGGAAAAGAGTAGAGAGGGTCACGACGAAAACTGGACGCACCTCGTGTACAAACTGGACAACCTCTTTCGGAGTATCAGGGTTTCGGACGAGAACTCATCCGTGACACGGGCACTTCAATGTTTTTTAAACTTATTTGAACTCCAGCCTATTTTTGCGTTCAGTATGCTTCATTCAAAGCAACGTCATCAATTTCCAGCACGTTCTGACATCATTCGCTGTTTTTCAGTAATTTACCGATTTGTTTAGAGAGCTAAATGATGGTGAAATTGAAAATCAGTACAAAATGAACTCTGAAAATTTTGGAACTTGGCATGGTATCATCATTTCGCCCGCATAGCATGTGCAAAAGAGTAGAGAGGGTCACGGCGAAAACTGGACGCACCTCATGTACAAACTGGACAATCTCTTTCGGAGTATCAGGGTTTCGGACGAGAACTCATCTGTTACACGGGCACTTCAATGTTTTTTAAACTTATTTGAACTCCAGCCTATTTTTGCATTCAGTATGCATCATTCAAAGCGACGTCATCAATTTCCAACATGTTCTGACATCATTTGCTGTTTTTCAGTCATTTACCGATTTGTTTAGGGAGCTAAATGACGGTGAAATTGAAAATACTACAAAATGAACTCTGAAAATGTTGGAACTTGGCATGGTATCATCATTTCGCCCGCATAGCATGTGCAAAAGAGTAGAGAGGGTCACGGCGAAAACTGGACGCACCTCGTGTACAAACTGGACAATATCTTTCGGAGTATCAAGGTTTCGGACGAGAACTCATCTGTCACACGGGCACTTCGATATTTTTTAAACTTATTTGAACTCCAGCCTATTTGTGCGTTCAGTATGCATCACTCAAAGCGACGTCATCAATTTCCAACACGTTGTGACATCATTTGCTGTTTTTCAGTCATTTACCGATTTGTTTAGAGAGCTCAATGACGGTGAAATTGAAAATCACTAAAAAATGAACTCTGAAAATGTTGGAACTTGGCATGGTATCATTATTTCGCCCGCATAGCATGTGCAAAAGAGTAGAGAGGGTCACGGCGAAAACTGGAGGCACCTCATGTACAAACTGGATATCCTCTTTCGGAGTATCAGGGTTTCGGACGAGAACTCATCTGTTACACGGGCACTTCAATGTTTTTTAAACTTATTTGAACTCCAGCCTATTTTTGCGTTCAGTATGCATCATTCAAAGCGACGTCATCAATTTCCAACACGTTCTGACTTCATTTGCTGTTTTTCAGTCCTTTACCGATTTGTTTAGGGAGCTAAATGACGGTGAAATTGAAAATCACTACAAACTAAACTCTGAAAATGTTGGAACATGGCATGGTATCATCATTTCGCCCGCACAGCATGTGCAAAAGAGTAGAGAGGGTCACGGCGAAAACTGGACGCACCTCGTGTACAAACTGGACAATCTCTTTCGGAGTATCAGGGTTTCGGACGAGAACTCATCTGTTACACGGGCACTTCAATGTTTTTTAAACTTACTTGAACTCCAGCCTTTTTTAAGTTTAGTATGCATCATTCAAAGCGACGTCATCAATTTCCAACATGTTATGACATCATTTGTTGTTTTTCAGTCATTTACCGATTTGTTTTGGGAGCTAAATGACGGTGAAATTGAAAATCACTACAAAATGAAATCTGAAAATGTTGGAACTTGGCATGGTATCATCATTTCGCCCGCATAGCATGTGCAAAAGAGTAGAGTGGGTCACGGCGAAAACTGGACGCACCTCGTGTACAAACTGGACAATCTCTGAGTATCAGGGTTTCGGACGAGAACTCATCTGTTACACGAGCACTTCAATGTTTTTTAAACTTATTTCAACTCCAGCCTATTTTTGCGTTCAGTATGCATCACTCAAAGCGATGTCATCAATTTCCAACACGTTCTGACATCGTTTGTTGTTTTTCAGTCATTTACCGATTTGTTTAGGGAGCTAAATGACGGTGAAATTGAAAATACTACAAAATGAACTCTGAAAATGTTGGAACTTGGCATGGTATCATCATTTCGCCCGCATAGCATGTGCAAAAGAGTAGAGTGGGTCACGGCGAAAACTGGATGCACCTCGTGTACAAACTGGACAATCTCTTTCGGAGTATCAGGGTTTCGGACGAGAACTCATCTGTTACACGGGCACTTTAATGTTTTTTAAACTTATTTGAACTCCTGCCTTTTTTGCGTTCAGTATGCATCATTTAAAGCGACGTCATCAATTTCCAACATGTTCTGACATCATTTGCTGTTTTTCAGTCATTTACCGATTTGTTTAGGGAGCTAAATGACGGTGAAATTGAAAATACTACAAAATGAACTCTGAAAATGTTGGAACTTGGCATGGTATCATCATTTCGCCCGCATAGCATGTGCAAAAGAGTAGAGAGGGTCACGGCGAAAACTGGACGCACCTCGTGTACAAACTGGACAATATCTTTCGGAGTATCAAGGTTTCGGACGAGAACTCATCTGTCACACGGGCACTTCGATATTTTTAAACTTATTTGAACTCCAGCCTATTTGTGCGTTCAGTATGCATCACTCAAAGCGACGTCATCAATTTCCAACACGTTCTGACATCATTTGCTGTTTTTCAGTCATTTACCGATTTGTTTAGAGAGCTCAATGACGGTGAAATTGAAAATCACTACAAAATGAACTCTGAAAATGTTGGAACTTGGCATGGTATCATTATTTCGCCCGCATAGCATGTGCAAAAGAGTAGAGAGGGTCACGGCGAAAACTGGACGCACCTCATGTACAAACTGGACATCCTCTTTCGGAGTATCAGGGTTTCGGACGAGAACTCATCTGTTACACGGGCACTTCAATGTTTTTTAAACTTATTTGAACTCCAGCCTATTTTTGCGTTCAGTATGCATCATTCAAAGCGACGTCATCAATTTCCAACACGTTCTGACTTCATTTGCTGTTTTTCAGTCCTTTACCGATTTGTTTAGGGAGCTAAATGACGGTGAAATTGAAAATCACTACAAACTAAACTCTGAAAATGTTGGAACATGGCATGGTATCATCATTTCGCCCGCACAGCATGTGCAAAAGAGTAGAGAGGGTCACGGCGAAAACTGGACGCACCTCGTGTACAAACTGGACAATCTCTTTCGGAGTATCAGGGTTTCGGACGAGAACTCATCTGTTACACGGGCACTTCAATGTTTTTTAAACTTGCTTGAACTCAGCCTTTTTTGCGTTCAGTATGCATCATTCAAAGCGACGTCATCAATTTCCAACACGTTCTGACATCATTTGCTGTTTTTAGTCATTTACCGATTTGTTTAGAGAGCTCAATGACGGTGAAATTTAAAATCACTACAAAATGAACTCTGAAAATGTTGGAACTTGGCATGGTATCATTATTTCGCCCGCATAGCATGTGCAAAAGAGTAGAGAGGGTCACGGCGAAAACTGGACGCACCTCGTGTACAAACTGGACATCCTCTTTCGGAGTATCAGGGTTTCGGACGAGAACTCATCTGTCACACGGGCACTTCGATATTTTTTAAACTTATTTGAACTCCAGCCTATTTTTGCGTTCAGTATGCATCACTCAAAGCGACGTCATCAATTTCCAACACGTTCTGACATCATTTGTTGTTTTTCAGTCATTTACCGATTTGTTTAGAGAGCTGAATGACGGTGAAATTGAAAATCACTACAAAATGAACTCTGAAAATGTTGGAACTTGGCATGGTTTCATCATTTCGCCCGCATAGCATGTGGAAAAGAGTAGAGAGGGTCACGACGAAAACTGGACGCACCTCGTGTACAAACTGGACAACCTCTTTCGGAGTATCAGGGTTTCGGACGAGAACTCATCCGTGACACGGGCACTTCAATGTTTTTTAAACTTATTTGAACTCCAGCCTATTTTTGCGTTCAGTATGCTTCATTCAAAGCAACGTCATCAATTTCCAGCACGTTCTGACATCATTCGCTCTTTTTCAGTCATTTACCGATTTGTTTAGAGAGCTAAATGATGGTGAAATTGAAAATCAGTACAAAATGAACTCTGAAAATTTTGGAACTTGGCATGGTATCATCATTTCGCCCGCATAGCATGTGCAAAAGAGTAGAGAGGGTCACGGCGAAAACTGGACGCACCTCATGTACAAACTGGACAATCTCTTTCGGAGTATCAGGGTTTCGGACGAGAACTCATCTGTTACACGGGCACTTCAATGTTTTTTAAACTTATTTGAACTCCAGCCTATTTTTGCATTCAGTATGCATCATTCAAAGCGACGTCATCAATTTCCAACATGTTCTGACATCATTTGCTGTTTTTCAGTCATTTACCGATTTGTTTAGGGAGCTAAATGACGGTGAAATTGAAAATACTACAAAATGAACTCTGAAAATGTTGGAACTTGGCATGGTATCATCATTTCGCCCGCATAGCATGTGCAAAAGAGTAGAGAGGGTCACGGCGAAAACTGGACGCACCTCGTGTACAAACTGGACAATATCTTTCGGAGTATCAAGGTTTCGGACGAGAACTCATCTGTCACACGGGCACTTCGATATTTTTTAAACTTATTTGAACTCCAGCCTATTTGTGCGTTCAGTATGCATCACTCAAAGCGACGTCATCAATTTCCAACACGTTGTGACATCATTTGCTGTTTTTCAGTCATTTACCGATTTGTTTAGAGAGCTCAATGACGGTGAAATTGAAAATCACTACAAAATGAACTCTGAAAATGTTGGAACTTGGCATGGTATCATTATTTCGCCCGCATAGCATGTGCAAAAGAGTAGAGAGGGTCACGGCGAAAACTGGAGGCACCTCATGTACAAACTGGATATCCTCTTTCGGAGTATCAGGGTTTCGGACGAGAACTCATCTGTTACACGGGCACTTCAATGTTTTTTAAACTTATTTGAACTCCAGCCTATTTTTGCGTTCAGTATGCATCATTCAAAGCGACGTCATCAATTTCCAACACGTTCTGACTTCATTTGCTGTTTTTCAGTCCTTTACCGATTTGTTTAGGGAGCTAAATGACGGTGAAATTGAAAATCACTACAAACTAAACTCTGAAAATGTTGGAACATGGCATGGTATCATCATTTCGCCCGCACAGCATGTGCAAAAGAGTAGAGAGGGTCACGGCGAAAACTGGACGCACCTCGTGTACAAACTGGACAATCTCTTTCGGAGTATCAGGGTTTCGGACGAGAACTCATCTGTTACACGGGCACTTCAATGTTTTTTAAACTTACTTGAACTCCAGCCTTTTTTGCGTTCAGTATGCATCATTCAAAGCGACGTCATCAATTTCCAACATGTTATGACATCATTTGCTGTTTTTCAGTCATTTACCGATTTGTTTTGGGAGCTAAATGACGGTGAAATTGAAAATCACTACAAAATGAAATCTGAAAATGTTGGAACTTGGCATGGTATCATCATTTCGCCCGCATAGCATGTGCAAAAGAGTAGAGTGGGTCACGGCGAAAACTGGACGCACCTCGTGTACAAACTGGACAATCTCTGAGTATCAGGGTTTCGGACGAGAACTCATCTGTTACACGAGCACTTCAATGTTTTTTAAACTTATTTCAACTCCAGCCTATTTTTGCATTCAGTATGCATCACTCAAAGCGATGTCATCAATTTCCAACACGTTCTGACATCGTTTGTTGTTTTTCAGTCATTTACCGATTTGTTTAGGGAGCTAAATGACGGTGAAATTGAAAATACTACAAAATGAACTCTGAAAATGTTGGAACTTGGCATGGTATCATCATTTCGCCCGCATAGCATGTGCAAAAGAGTAGAGTGGGTCACGGCGAAAACTGGACGCACCTCGTGTACAAACTGGACAATCTCTTTCGGAGTATCAGGGTTTCGGACGAGAACTCATCTGTTACACGAGCACTTCAATGTTTTTTAAACTTATTTCAACTCCAGCCTATTTTTGCGTTCAGTATGCATCACTCAAAGCGATGTCATCAATTTCCAACACGTTCTGACATCGTTTGTTGTTTTTCAGTCATTTACCGATTTGTTTAGGGAGCTAAATGACGGTGAAATTGAAAATACTACAAAATGAACTCTGAAAATGTTGGAACTTGGCATGGTATCATCATTTCGCCCGCATAGCATGTGCAAAAGAGTAGAGAGGGTCACGGCGAAAACTGGACGCACCTCGTGTACAAACTGGACAATATCTTTCGGAGTATCAAGGTTTCGGACGAGAACTCATCTGTCACACGGGCACTTCGATATTTTTTAAACTTATTTGAACTCCATCCTATTTTTGCGTTCAGTATGCATCACTCAAAGCGACGTCATCAATTTCCAACACGTTCTGACATCATTTGCTGTTTTTAGTCATTTACCGATTTGTTTAGAGAGCTCAATGACGGTGAAATTTAAAATCACTACAAAATGAACTCTGAAAATGTTGGAACTTGGCATGGTATCATTATTTCGCCCGCATAGCATGTGCAAAAGAGTAGAGAGGGTCACGGCGAAAACTGGACGCACCTCGTGTACAAACTGGACATCCTCTTTCGGAGTATCAGGGTTTCGGACGAGAACTCATCTGTCACACGGGCACTTCGATATTTTTTAAACTTATTTGAACTCCAGCCTATTTTTGCGTTCAGTATGCATCACTCAAAGCGACGTCATCAATTTCCAACACGTTCTGACATCATTTGTTGTTTTTCAGTCATTTACCGATTTGTTTAGAGAGCTGAATGACGGTGAAATTGAAAATCACTACAAAATGAACTCTGAAAATGTTGGAACTTGGCATGGTTTCATCATTTCGCCCGCATAGCATGTGCAAAAGAGTAGAGAGGGTCACGACGAAAACTGGACGCACCTCGTGTACAAACTGGACAACCTCTTTCGGAGTATCAGGGTTTCGGACGAGAACTCATCCGTGACACGGGCACTTCAATGTTTTTTAAACTTATTTGAACTCCAGCCTATTTTTGCGTTCAGTATGCTTCATTCAAAGCGACGTCATCAATTTCCAGCACGTTCTGACATCATTCGCTGTTTTTCAGTCATTTACCGATTTGTTTAGAGAGCTAAATGATGGTGAAATTGAAAATCAGTACAAAATGAACTCTGAAAATTTTGGAACTTGGCATGGTATCATCATTTCGCCCGCATAGCATGTGCAAAAGAGTAGAGAGGGTCACGGCGAAAACTGGACGCACCTCATGTACAAACTGGACAATCTCTTTCGGAGTATCAGGGTTTCGGACGAGAACTCATCTGTTACACGGGCACTTCAATGTTTTTTAAACTTATTTGAACTCCAGCCTATTTTTGCGTTCAGTATGCATCATTCAAAGCGACGTCATCAATTTCCAACATGTTCTGACATCATTTGCTGTTTTTCAGTCATTTACCGATTTGTTTAGGGAGCTAAATGACGGTGAAATTGAAAATACTACAAAATGAACTCTGAAAATGTTGGAACTTGGCATGGTATCATCATTTCGCCCGCATAGCATGTGCAAAAGAGTAGAGAGGGTCACGGCGAAAACTGGACGCACCTCGTGTACAAACTGGACAATATCTTTCGGAGTATCAAGGTTTCGGACGAGAACTCATCTGTCACACGGGCACTTCGATTTTTTTTAAACTTATTTGAACTCCAGCCTATTTGTGCGTTCAGTATGCATCACTCAAAGCGACGTCATCAATTTCCAACACGTTCTGACATCATTTGCTGTTTTTCAGTCATTTACCGATTTGTTTAGAGAGCTCAATGACGGTGAAATTGAAAATCACTACAAAATGAACTCTGAAAATGTTGGAACTTGGCATGGTATCATTATTTCGCCCGCATAGCATGTGCAAAAGAGTAGAGAGGGTCACGGCGAAAACTGGACGCACCTCATGTACAAACTGGACATCCTCTTTCGGAGTATCAGGGTTTCGGACGAGAACTCATCTGTTACACGGGCACTTCAATGTTTTTTAAACTTATTTGAACTCCAGCCTATTTTTGCGTTCAGTATGCATCATTCAAAGCGACGTCATCAATTTCCAACACGTTCTGACTTCATTTGTTGTTTTTCAGTCATTTACCGATTTGTTTAGAGAGCTAAATGACGGTGAAATTGCAAATCACTACAAAATGAACTCTGAAAATGTTGGAACTTGGCGTGGTATCATCATTTCGCCCGCATAGCATGTGCAAAAGAGTAGAGGGTTACGGCGAAAACTGGACGCACCTCGTGTACAAACTAGACAACCTCTTTCGGAGTATTAGGGTTTCGGACGAGAACTCATCTGTTACACGGGCACTTCAATGTTTTTTAAACTTATTTGAACTCCAGCCTATTTTTGCGTTCAGTATGCATCATTCAAAGCGACGTCATACTTTGCCAACACGCTCTCACGTCATGTGCTGTTTTTCAGTCATTTACCGATTTGTTTAGAGAGCTAAATGACGGTGAAATTGAAAATCACTACAAAATGAACTCTGAAAATTTTGGAACTTGGCATGGTTTCATCATTTCGCCCGCATAGCATGTGCAAAAGAGTAGAGAGGGTCACGGCGAAAACTGGACGCACCTCGTGTACAAACTGGACAGTCTCTTTCGGAGTATCAGGGTTTCGGACGAGAACTCATCTGTTACACGGGCACTTCAATGTTTTTTAAACATATTTGAACTCCAGCCTATTTTTGCGTTCAGTATGCATCATTCAAAGCGACGTCATCAATTTCCACCACGTTCTGACATCATTTGCTGTTTTTCAGTCCATTACCGATTTGTTTAGGGAGCTAAATGACGGTGAAATTAAAAATCACTACAAACTAAACTCTGAAAATGTTGGAACTTGGCACGGTATCATCATTTCGCCCGCACAGCATGTGCAAAAGAGTAGAGAGGGTCACGGCGAAAACTGGACGCACCTCGTGTACAAACTGGACAATATCTTTCGGAGTATCAGGGTTTCGGACGAGAACTCATCTGTTACACGGGCACTTCAATGTTTTTTAAACTTATTTGAACTCCAGCCTTTTTTTGCGTTCTGTATGCATCATTCAAAGCGACGTCATCAATTTCCAAAATGTTCTGACATCATTTGCTGTTTTTCAGTCATTTACCGATTTGTTTAGGGAGCTAAATGACGGTGAAATTGAAAATCACTACAAAATGAACTCTGAAAATGTTGGAACTTGGCACGGTATCATCATTTCGCCCGCAGAGCATGTGCAAAAGAGTAGAGTGGGTCACGGCGAAAACTGGACGCACCTCGTGTACAAACTGGACAATCTCTTTCGGATTATCAGGGTTTCGGACGAGAACTCATCTGTTACACGGGCACTTCAATGTTTTTTAAACTTATTTCAACTGCAGCCTATTTTTGCGTCCGGTATGCATCATTCAAAGCGACGTCATCAATTTCCAACACGTTCTGACATCGTTTGTTGTTTTTCAGTCATTTACCGATTTGTTTAGGGAGCTAAATGACGGTGAAATTTAAAATACTACAAAATGAACTCTGAAAATGTTGGAACTTGGCATGGTATCATCATTTCGCCTGCATACCATGTGCAAAAGAGTAGAGACGGTCACGGCGAAAACTGGACGCACCTCGTGTACAAACTGGACAATATCTTTCGGAGTATCAAGGTTTCGGACGAGAACTCATCTGTCACACGGGCACTTCGATATTTTTTAAACTTATTTGAACTCCAGCCTATTTTTGCGTTCAGTATGCATCACTCAAAGCGACGTCATCAATTTCCAACACGTTCTGACATCATTTGCTGTTTTTCAGTCATTTACCGATTTGTTTAGAGAGCTGAATGACGGTGAAATTGAAAATCACTACAAAATGAACTCTGAAAATGTTGGAACTTGGCATGGCATCATTATTTCGCCCGCATAGCATGTGCAAAAGAGTAGAGAGGGTCACGGCAAAAACTGGACGCACCTCGTGTACAAACTGGACAACCTCTTTCGGAGTATCAGGGTGTCGGACGAGAACTCATCTGTGACACGGGCACTTCAATGTTTTTTAAACTTATTTGAACTCCAGCCTATTTTTGCGTTCAGTATGCATCATTCAAAGCGACGTCATCAATTTCCAACACGTTCTGACATCATGTGCTGTTTTTCAGTCATTTACCGATTTGTTTAGAGAGCTAAATGATGGTGAAATTGAAAATCACTACAAAATGAACTCTGAAAATTTTGGAACTTGGCATGGTTTCATCATTTCGCCCGCATAGCATGTGCAAAAGAGTAGAGAGGGTCACGGCAAAAACTGGACGCACCTCATGTACAAACTGGACAATCTCTTTCGGAGTATCAGGGTTTCGGACGAGAACTCATCTGTTACACGGGCACTTCAATGTTTTTTAAACTTATTTGAACTCCAGCCTATTTTTGCGTTCAGTATGCATCATTCAAAGCGACGTCATCAATTTCCACCATGTTCTGACATCATTTGCTGTTTTTCAGTCCTTTACCAATTTGTTTAGAGTGCTAAATGACGGTGAAATTGAAAATCACTACAAAATGAACTCTGAAAATGTTGGAACTTGGCATGGTATCATCATTTCGCCTGCATAGCATGTGCAAAAGAGTAGAGGGTCACGGCAAAAACTGGACGCACCTCGTGTACAAACTGGACAATCTCTTTCGGAGTATCAGGGTTTCGGACGAAAACTCATCTGTTACACGGGCACTTCAATGTTTTTAAACTTATTTGAACTCCAGCCTATTTTTGCATTCAGTATGCATCATTCAAAGCGACGTCATCAATTTCCAACACGTTCTGACATCATATGTTGTTTTTCAGTCATTTACCGATTTGTTTAGAGAGCTAAATGATGGTGAAATTGAAAATCACTACAAAATGAACTCTGAAAATGTTGGAACTTGGCATGGTATCATCATTTCGCCCGCATAGCATGTGCAAAAGAGTAGAGAGGGTCACGGCGAAAACTGGACGCACCTCGTGTACAAACTGGACAATCTCTTTCGGAGTATCAGGCTTTCGGACGAGAACTCATCTGTTACACGGGCACTTCAATGTTTTTAAACTTATTTGAACTCCACCCTATTTTTGCGTTCAGTATGCATCATTCAAAGCGACGTCATCAATTTCCAACACGTTCTGACATCATTTGCTGTTTTTCAGTCATTTACCGATTTGTTTAGGGAGCTAAATGACGGTGAAATTGAAAATAACTACAAAATGAACTCTGAAAATGTTGGAACTTGGCATGGTATCATCATTTCGCCCGCATAGCATGTGCAAAAGAGTAGATAGGGTCACGGCGAAAACTGGACGCACCTCGTGTACAAACTAGACAATCTCTTTTGGAGTATCAGGGTTTCGGACGAGAACTCATCTGTTACACGTGCACTTTAATGTTTTTTAAACTTATTTGAACTCCAGCCTATTTTTGCGTTCAGTGTGCATCATTCAAAGGGACGTCATCAATTTCCAACACATTCTTACATCATTTGTTGTTTTTCAGTCATTTACCGATTTGTTTAGGGAGCTAAATGACGGTGAAATTGAAACTCACTACAAAATGAACTCTGAAAATGTTGGAACTTGGCATGGTATCATCATTTCGCCCGCATAGCATGTGCAAAAGAGTAGAGAGGGTCACGGCCAAAACTGGACGCACCTCGTGTACAAACTGGACAATCTCTTTCGGAGTATCAGGGTTTCGGACGAGAACTCATCTGTTACACGGGCACTTCAATGTTTTTTAAACTTATTTGAACTCCAGCCTATTTTTGCGTTCAGTATGCATCATTCAAAGCGACGTCATCAATTTCCAACACGTTCTGACATCATTTGCTGTTTTTCAGTCATTTACCGATTTGTTTAGGGAGCTAAATGACGGTGAAATTGAAAATCACTACAAAATGAACTCTGAAAATGTTGGAACTTGGCATGGTATCATCATTTCGCCCGCATAGCATGTGCAAAAGAGTAGATAGGGTCACGGCGAAAACTGGACGCACCTCGTGTACAAACTGGACAATCTCTTTTGGAGTATCAGGGTTTCGGACGAGAACTCATCTGTTACACGGGCACTTCAATGTTTTTTAAACTTATTTGAACTCCAGCCTATTTTTGCGTTCAGTGTGCATCATTCAAAGGGACGTCATCAATTTCCAACACATTCTTACATCATTTCTTGTTTTTCAGTCATTTACCGACTTGTTTAGGGAGCTAAATGACGGTGAAATTGAAACTCACTACAAAATGAACTCTGAAAATGTTGGAACTTGGCATGGTATCATCATTTCGCCCGCATAGCATGTGCAAAAGAGTAGAGAGGGTCACGGCGAAAACTGGACGCACCTCGTGTACAAACGGGACAATCTCTTTCGGAGTATCAGGGGTTCGGACGAGAACTCATCTGTTACACGAGATCTTCAATGTTTTTTAAACTTATTTGAACTCCAGCCTATTTTTGCATTCAGTATGCATCATTCAAAGCGACGTCATCAATTTCCAACACGTTCTGACATCATTTGCTGTTTTCCAGTCATTTACTAATTTGTTTAGAGAGCTAAATGACGGTGAAATTGAAAATCACTACAAAATGAACTCTGAAAATGTTGGAAGTTGGCATGGTATCATCATTTCGCCCGCATAGCATGTGCAGAAGAGTAGAGAGGGTCACGGCGAAAATTGGACGCACCTCGTGTACAAACTGGACAATCTCTTCCGGAGTATCAGGGTTTCGGACGAGAACTCATCTGTTACACGGGCACTTCGATGTTTTTTAAACTTATTTGAACTCCAGCCTATTTTTGCGTTTAGTATGCATCACTCAAAGCAACGTCATCAATTTCCAACACGTGCTGACATCATTTGCTATTTTTCAGTCATTTACCGATTTGTTTAGCGAGCTAAATGACGGTGAAATTGAAAATCACTACAAAATGAACTCTGAATATGATGGAACTTGGCATGGTATCATCATTTCGCCCGCATAGCATGTGCAAAAGGGTAGAGAGGGTCACGGCGAAAACTGGACGCACCTCGTGTACCAACTGGACAATCTCTTTCGGAGTATCAGGGTTTCGGACGAGAACTCATCTGTTACACGGGCACTTCAATGTTTTTTAAACTTTTTTGAACTCCAGCCTATTTTTGCGTTCAGTATGCATCATTCAAAGGGACGTCATCAATTTCCAACACATTCTTACATCATTTGTTGTTTTTCAGTCATTTACCGATTTGTTTAGGGAGCTAAATGACGGTGAAATTGAAAATCACTACAAAATGAACTCTGAAAATGTTGGAACTTGGCATGGTATCATCATTTCGCCCGCATAGCATGTGCAAAAGAGTAGAGAGGGTCACGGCGAAAACTGGACGCACCTCGTGTACAAACGGGACAATCTCTTTCGGAGTATCAGGGGTTCGGACGAGAACTCATCTGTTACACGAGCACTTCAATGTTTTTTAAACTTATTTGAACTCCAGCCTATTTTTGCATTCAATATGCATCATTCAAAGCGGCGTCATAAATTTCCAACACGTTCTGACATCATTTGCTGTTTTCCAGTCATTTACTAATTTGTTTAGAGAGCTAAATGACGGTGAAATTGAAAATCACTACAAAATGAACTCTGAAAATGTTGGAAGTTGGCATGGTATCATCATTTCGCCCGCATAGCATGTGCAAAAGAGTAGAGAGGGTCACGGCGAAAATTGGACGCACCTCGTGTACAAACTGGACAATCTCTTTCGGAGTATCAGGGTTTCGGACGAGAACTCATCTGTTACACGGGCACTTCGATGTTTTTTAAACTTATTTGAACTCCAGCCTATTTTTGCGTTCAGTATGCATCACTCAAAGCAACGTCATCAATTTCCAACACGTGCTGACATCATTTGCTATTTTTCAGTCATTTACCGATTTGTTCAGAGAGCTAAATGACGGTGAAATTGAAAATCACTACAAAATGAACTCTGAATATGTTGGAACTTGGCATGGTATCATCATTTCGCCCGCATAGCATGTGCAAAAGGGTAGAGAGGGTCACGGCGAAAACTGGACGCACCTCGTGTACAAACTGGACAATCTCTTTCGGAGTATCAGGGTTTCGGACGAGAACTCATCTGTTACACGGGCACTTCAATGTTTTTTAAACTTTTTTGAACTCCAGCCTATTTTTGCGTTCAGTATGCATCATTCAATGCGACGTCATCAATTTCCAACACGTTCTGACATCATGTGCTGTTTTCAGTCATTTACCGATTTGTTTAGAGAGCTAAATGACGGTGAAATTGAAAATCACTACAAAATGAACTCTGAAAATGTTGGAACTGGGCATGGTATCATCATTTCGCCCGCACAGCATGTGCAAAAGGGTAGAGAGGGTCACGGCGAAAACTGGACGCACCTGCGTGTATAAACTGGACAATCTCTTTCGGAGTATCAGGGTTTCGGACGAGAACTCATCTGTTACACTGGCACTTCAATGTTTTTTAAACTTTTTTGAACTCTAGCCTATTTTTGCGTTCAGTATGCATCATTCAAAGCGACGTCATCAATTTCCAACACGTTCTGACATTATTTGCTGTTTTGCAGTCATTTACCGATTTGTTTAGGGAGCTAAATGACGGTGAAATTGAAAATCACTACAAACTGAACTCTGAAAATGTTGGAACTTGGCATGGTATCATCATTTCGCCCGCATACCATGTGCAAAAGAGTAGAGAGGGTCACGGAGAAAACTAGACGCACCTTGTGTGGACAATCTCTTTCGGAGTATCAGGGTTTCGGACGAGAACTCATCTGTTACACGGGACTTCAATGTTTTTTAAACTTATTTGAACTCCAGCCTATTTTTGCGTTCAGTATGCATCATTCAAAGCGACGTCATCAATTTCCAACACATTCTGACATAATTTGCTGTTTTTCAGTCATTTACCGATTTGTTTAGGGAGCTAAATGATGGTGAAATTGAAAATCACTACAAAATGAACTCTGGAAATGTTGGAACTTGGCATGGTATCATCATTTAGCCCGGATAGCATGTGCAAAAGAGTAGAGAGGGTCACGGCTAAAACTGGACGCACCTCGTGTACAAACTGGACAATCTCTTTCGGAGTATCAGGGTTTCGGACGAGAACTCATCTGTTACACGGGCACTTTAATGTTTTTTAAACTTATTTGAACTCCAGCCTATTTTTGCGTTCAGTATGCATCATTCAAAGGGACGTCATCAATTTCCAACACATTCTTACCTCATTTGTTGTTTTTCAGTCATTTACCGATTTGTTTAGGGAGCTAAATGACGGTGAAATTGAAAATCACTACAAAATGAACTCTGAAAATGTTGGAACTTGGCATGGTATCATCATTTCGCCTGCATAGCATGTGCAAAAGAGTAGAGAGGGTCACGGCGAAAACTGGACGCACCTCGTGTACAAACGGGACAATCTCTTTCGGAGTATCAGGGTTTCGGACGAGAACTCATCTGTAACACGAGCACTTCAATATTTTTTAAACTTATTTGAACTCCAGCCTCTTTTTGCATTCAGTATGCATCATTCAAAGCGACGTCATCAATTTCCAACACGTTCTGACATCATTTGCTGTTTTCCAGTCATTTACTAATTTGTTTAGAGAGCTAAATGACGGTGAAATTGAAAATCACTACAAAATGAACTCTGAAAATGTTGGAAGTTGGCATGGTATCATCATTTCGCCCGCATAGCATGTGCAAAAGGGTAGAGAGGGTCACGGCCAAAATTGGACGCACCTCGTGTACAAACTGGACAATCTCTTTCGGAGTATCAGGGTTTCGGACGAGAACTCATCTGTTACACGGGCACTTCGATGTTTTTTAAACTTATTTGAACTCCAGCCTATTTTTGCGTTCAGTATGCATCACTCAAAGCAACGTCATCAATTTCCAACACGTGCAGACATCATTTGCTGTTTTTCAGTCATTTACCGATTTGTTTAGAGAGCTAAATGACGGTGAAATTGAAAATCACTACAAAATGAACTCTGAATATGTTGGAACTTGGCATGGTATCATTATTTCGCCCGCATAGCATGTGCAAAAGAGTAGAGAGGGTCACGGCAAAAACTAGACGCACCTCGTGTACAAACTGGACAATCTCTTTCGGAGTATCTGGGTTTCGGACGAGAACTCATCTGTTACACGGGCACTTCAATGTTTTTTAAACTTATTTGAACTCCAGCCTAGTTTTGCGTTCAGTATGCATCATTCAAAGCGACGTCATCAATTTCCAACACGTTCTGACATCATGTGCTGTTTTCAGTCATTTACCGATTTGTTTAGAGAGCTAAATGACGGTGAAATTGAAAATCACTACAAAATGAACTCTGAAAATGTTGGAACTGGGCATGGTATCATCATTTCGCCCGCACAGCATGTGCAAAAGAGTAGAGAGGGTCACGGCGAAAACTGGACGCACCTGCGTGTATAAACTGGACAATCTCTTTCGGTGTATCAGGGTTTCGGACGAGAACTCATCTGTTACACGGGCACTTCAATGTTTTTTAAACTTTTTCGAACTGCAGCCTATTTTTGCGTTCAGTATGCATCATTCAAAGCGACGTCATCAATTTCCAACAGGTTCTGACATCATTTGCTGTTTTGCAGTCATTTACCGATTTGTTTAGGGAGCTAAATGACGGTGAAATTGAAAATCACTACAAACTGAACTCTGAAAATGTTGGAACTTGGCATGGTATCATCATTTCGCCCGCATAGCATGTGCAAAAGAGTAGAGAGGGTCACGGAGAAAACAAGACGCACCTCGTGTACGAACTGGACAATCTCTTTCGGAGTATCAGGGTTTCGGACGATAACTCATCTGTTACACGGGCACTTCGATGTTTTTTAAACTTATTTGAACTCCTGCCTATTTTTGCGTTCAGTATGCATCATTCAAAGCGACGTCATCAATTTCCAACACGTTCTGACATCATTTGCTGTTTTCCAGTCATTTACTAATTTGTTTAGAGAGCTAAATGACGGTGAAATTGAAAATCACTACAAAATGAACTCTGAAAATGTTGGAACTTGGCATGGTATCATCGAGTAGAGAGGGTCACGGCGAAACTTGGACGCACCTCGTGTACAAACTGGACAATCTGTTTCGGAGTATCAGGGTTTCGGACGAGAACTCATCTGTTACACGGGCACTTTAATGTTTTTTAAACTTATTTGAACTCCAGCCTATTTTCGCGTTCAGTATGCATCATTCAAAGGGACGTCATCAATTTCCAACACATTCTTACCTCATTTGTTGTTTTTCAGTCATTTACCGATTTGTTTAGGGAGCTAAATGACGGTGAAATTGAAAATCACTACAAAATGAACTCTGAAAATGTTGGAACTTGGCATGGTATCATCATTTCGCCCGCATAGCATGTGCAAAAGAGTAGAGAGGGTCACGGCGAAAACTGGACGCACCTCGTGTACAAACGGGACAATCTCTTTCGGAGTATCAGGGTTTCGGACGAGAACTCATCTGTTACACGAGCACTTCAATGTTTTTTAAACTTATTTGAACTCCAGCCTGTTTTTGCATTCAGTATGCATCATTCAAAGCGACGTCATCAATTTCCAACACGTTCTGACATCATTTGCTGTTTTCCAGTCATTTACTAATTTGTTTAGAGAGCTAAATGACGGTGAAATTGAAAATCACTACAAAATGAACTCTGAAAATGTTGGAAGTTGGCATGGTATCATCATTTCGCCCGCATAGCATGTGCAAAAGGGTAGAGAGGGTCACGGCGAAAATTGGACGCACCTCGTGTACAAACTGGACAATCTCTTTCGGAGTATCAGGGTTTCGGACGAGAACTCATCTGTTTCACGGGCACTTCGATGTTTTTTAAACTTATTTGAACTCCAGCCTATTTTTGCGTTCAGTATGGATCACTCAAAGCAACGTCATCAATTTCCAACACGTGCAGACATCATTTGTTGTTTTTCAGTCATTTACCGATTTGTTTAGAGAGCTAAATGACGGTGAAATTGAAAATCACTACAAAATGAACTCTGAATATGTTGGAACTTGGGATGGTATCATTAGTTCGCCCGCATAGCATGTGCAAAAGAGTAGAGAGGGTCACGGCAAAAACTGGACGCACCTCGTGTACAAACTGGACAATCTCTTTCGGAGTATCTGGGTTTCGGACGAGAACTCATCTGTTACACGGGCACTTCAATGTTTTTTAAACTTATTTGAACTCCAGCCTATTTTTGCATTCAGTATGCATCATTCAAAGCGACGTCATCAATTTCCAACACGTTCTGACATCATTTGCTGTTTTCCAGTCATTTACTAATTTGTTTAGAGAGCTAAATGACGGTGAAATTGAAAATCACTACAAAATGAACTCTGAAAATGTTGGAAGTTGGCATGGTATCATCATTTCGCCCGCATAGCATGTGCAGAAGAGTAGAGAGGGTCACGGCGAAAATTGGACGCACCTCGTGTACAAACTGGACAATCTCTTCCGGAGTATCAGGGTTTCGGACGAGAACTCATCTGTTACACGGGCACTTCGATGTTTTTTAAACTTATTTGAACTCCAGCCTATTTTTGCGTTTAGTATGCATCACTCAAAGCAACGTCATCAATTTCCAACACGTGCTGACATCATTTGCTATTTTTCAGTCATTTACCGATTTGTTTAGAGAGCTAAATGACGGTGAAATTGAAAATCACTACAAAATGAACTCTGAATATGTTGGAACTTGGCATGGTATCATCATTTCGCCCGCATAGCATGTGCAAAAGGGTAGAGAGGGTCACGGCGAAAACTGGACGCACCTCGTGTACAAACTGGACAATCTCTTTCGGAGTATCAGGGTTTCGGACGAGAACTCATCTGTTACACGGGCACTTCAATGTTTTTTAAATTTTTTTGAACTCCAGCCTATTTTTGCGTTCAGTATGCATCATTCAAAGGGACGTCATCAATTTCCAACACATTCTTACATCATTTGTTGTTTTTCAGTCATTTACCGATTTGTTTAGGGAGCTAAATGACGGTGAAATTGAAAATCACTACAAAATGAACTCTGAAAATGTTGGAACTTGGCATGGTATCATCATTTCGCCCGCATAGCATGTGCAAAAGAGTAGAGAGGGTCACGGCGAAAACTGGACGCACCTCGTGTACAAACGGGACAATCTCTTTCGGAGTATCAGGGTTTCGGACGAGAACTCATCTGTTACACGAGCACTTCAATGTTTTTTAAACTTATTTGAACTCCAGCCTATTTTTGCATTCAGTATGCATCATTCAAAGCGGCGTCATAAATTTCCAACACGTTCTGACATCATTTGCTGTTTTCCAGTCATTTACTAATTTATTTAGAGAGCTAAATGACGGTGAAATTGAAAATCACTACAAAATGAACTCTGAAAATGTTGGAAGTTGGCATGGTATCATCATTTCGCCCGCATAGCATGTGCAAAAGAGTAGAGAGGGTCACGGCGAAAATTGGACGCACCTCGTGTACAAACTGGACAATCTCTTTCGGAGTATCAGGGTTTCGGACGAGAACTCATCTGTTACACGGGCACTTCGATGTTTTTTAAACTTATTTGAACTCCAGCCTATTTTTGCGTTCATTATGCATCACTCAAAGCAACATCATCAATTTCCAACACGTGCTGACATCATTTGCTATTTTTCAGTCATTTACCGATTTGTTCAGAGAGCTAAATGACGGTGAAATTGAAAATCACTACAAAATGAACTCTGAATATGTTGGAACTTGGCATGGTATCATCATTTCGCCCGCATAGCATGTGCAAAAGGGTAGAGAGGGTCACGGCGAAAACTGGACGCACCTCGTGTACAAACTGGACAATCTCTTTCGGAGTATCAGGGTTTCGGACGAGAACTCATCTGTTACACGGGCACTTCAATGTTTTTTAAACTTATTTGAACTCTAGCCTATTTTTGCGTTCAGTATGCATCATTCAAAGCGACGTCATCAATTTCCAACACGTTCTGACATTATTTGCTGTTTTGCAGTCATTTACCGATTTGTTTAGGGAGCTAAATGACGGTGAAATTGAAAATCACTACAAACTGAACTCTGAAAATGTTGGAACTTGGCATGGTATCATCATTTCGCCCGCATACCATGTGCAAAAGAGTAGAGAGGGTCACGGAGAAAACTAGACGCACCTTGTGTACAAACTGGACAATCTCTTTCGGAGTATCAGGGTTTCGGACGAGAACTCATCTGTTACACGGGACTTCAATGTTTTTTAAACTTATTTGAACTCCAGCCTATTTTTGCGTTCAGTATGCATCATTCAAAGCGACGTCATCAATTTCCAACACATTCTGACATAATTTGCTGTTTTTCAGTCATTTACCGATTTGTTTAGGGAGCTAAATGATGGTGAAATTGAAAATCACTACAAAATGAACTCTGGAAATGTTGGAACTTGGCATGGTATCATCATTTAGCCCGGATAGCATGTGCAAAAGAGTAGAGAGCATCACGGCTAAAACTGGACGCACCTCGTGTACAAACTGGACAATCTCTTTCGGAGTATCAGGGTTTCGGACGAGAACTCATCTGTTACATGGGCACTTTAATGTTTTTTAAACTTATTTGAACTCCAGCCTATTTTTGCGTTCAGTATGCATCATTCAAAGGGACGTCATCAATTTCCAACACATTCTTACCTCATTTGTTGTTTTTCAGTCATTTACCGATTTGTTTAGGGAGCTAAATGACGGTGAAATTGAAAATCACTAAAAAATGAACTCTGAAAATGTTGGAACTTGGCATGGTATCATCATTTCGCCTGCATAGCATGTGCAAAAGAGTAGAGAGGGTCACGGCGAAAACTGGACGCACCTCGTGTACAAACGGGACAATCTCTTTCGGAGTATCAGGGTTTCGGACGAGAACTCATCTGTAACACGAGCACTTCAATATTTTTTAAACTTATTTGAACTCCAGCCTCTTTTTGCATTCTGTATGCATCATTCAAAGCGACGTCATCAATTTCCAACACGTTCTGACATCATTTGCTGTTTTCCAGTCATTTACTAATTTGTTTAGAGAGCTAAATGACGGTGAAATTGAAAATCACTACAAAATGAACTCTGAAAATGTTGGAAGTTGGCATGGTATCATCATTTCGCCCGCATAGCATGTGCAAAAGGGTAGAGAGGGTCACGGCCAAAATTGGACGCACCTCGTGTACAAACTGGACAATCTCTTTCGGAGTATCAGGGTTTCGGACGAGAACTCATCTGTTACACGGGCACTTCGATGTTTTTTAAACTTATTTGAACTCCAGCCTATTTTTGCGTTCAGTATGCATCACTCAAAGCAACGTCATCAATTTCCAACACGTGCAGACATCATTTGCTGTTTTTCAGTCATTTACCGATTTGTTTAGAGAGCTAAATGACGGTGAAATTGAAAATCACTACAAAATGAACTCTGAATATGTTGGAACTTGGCATGGTATCATTATATCGCCCGCATAGCATGTGCAAAAGAGTAGAGAGGGTCACGGCAAAAACTAGACGCACCTCGTGTACAAACTGGACAATCTCTTTCGGAGTATCTGGGTTTCGGACGAGAACTCATCTGTTACACGGGCACTTCAATGTTTTTTAAACTTATTTGAACTCCAGCCTAGTTTTGCGTTCAGTATGCATCATTCAAAGCGACGTCATCAATTTCCAACACGTTCTGACATCATGTGCTGTTTTCAGTCATTTACCGATTTGTTTAGAGAGCTAAATGACGGTGAAATTGAAAATCACTACAAAATGAACTCTGAAAATGTTGGAACTGGGCATGGTATCATCATTTCGCCCGCACAGCATGTGCAAAAGAGTAGAGAGGGTCACGGCGAAAACTGGACGCACCTGCGTGTATAAACTGGACAATCTCTTTCGGTGTATCAGGGTTTCGGACGAGAACTCATCTGTTACACGGGCACTTCAATGTTTTTTAAACTTTTTTGAACTGCAGCCTATTTTTGAGTTCAGTATGCATCATTCAAAGCGACGTCATCAATTTCCAACACGTTCTGACATCATTTGCTGTTTTGCAGTCATTTACCGATTTGTTTAGGGAGCTAAATGACGGTGAAATTGAAAATCACTACAAACTGAACTCTGAAAATGTTGGAACTTGGCATGGTATCATCATTTCGCCCGCATAGCATGTGCAAAAGAGTAGAGAGGGTCACGGAGAAAACAAGACGCACCTCGTGTACGAACTGGACAATCTCTTTCGGAGTATCAGGGTTTCGGACGAGAACTCATCTGTTACACGGGCACTTCGATGTTTTTTAAACTTATTTGAACTCCAGCCTATTTTTGCGTTCAGTATGCATCATTCAAAGCGACGTCATCAATTTCCAACACGTTCTGACATCATTTGCTGTTTTCCAGTCATTTACTAATTTGTTTAGAGAGCTAAATGACGGTGAAATTGAAAATCACTACAAAATGAACTCTGAAAATGTTGGAACTTGGCATTGTATCATCGAGTAGAGAGGGTCACGGCGAAAACTGGACGCACCTCGTGTACAAACTGGACAATCTGTTTCGGAGTATCAGGGTTTTGGACGAGAACTCATCTGTTACACGGGCACTTTAATGTTTTTTAAACTTATTTGAACTCCAGCCTATTTTCGCGTTCAGTATGCATCATTCAAAGGGATGTCATCAATTTCCAACACATTCTTACCTCATTTGTTGTTTTTCAGTCATTTACCGATTTGTTTAGGGAGCTAAATGACGGTGAAATTGAAAATCACTACAAAATGAACTCTGAAAATGTTGGAACTTGGCATGGTATCATCATTTCGCCCGCATAGCATGTGCAAAAGAGTAGAGAGGGTCACGGCGAAAACTGGACGCACCTCGTGTACAAATGGGACAATCTCTTTCGGAGTATCAGGGTTTTGGACGAGAACTCATCTGTTACACGAGCACTTCAATGTTTTTTAAACTTATTTGAACTCCAGCCTCTTTTTGCATTCAGTATGCATCATTCAAAGCGACGTCATCAATTTCCAACACGTTCTGACATCATTTGCTGTTTTCCAGTCATTTACTAATTTGTTTAGAGAGCTAAATGACGGTGAAATTGAAAATCACTACAAAATGAACTCTGAAAATGTTGGAAGTTGGCATGGCATCATCATTTCGCCCGCATAGCATGTGCAAAAGGGTAGAGAGGGTCACGGCGAAAATTGGACGCACCTCGTGTACAAACTGGACAATCTCTTTCGGAGTATCAGGGTTTCGGACGAGAACTCATCTGTTACACGGGCACTTCGATGTTTTTTAAACTTATTTGAACTCCAGCCTATTTTTGCGTTCAGTATGGATCACTCAAAGCAACGTCATCAATTTCCAACACGTGCTGACATCATTTGTTGTTTTTCAGTCATTTACCGATTTGTTTAGAGAGCTAAATGACGGTGAAATTGAAAATCACTACAAAATGAACTCTGAATATGTTGGAACTTGGGATGGTATCATTAGTTCGCCCGGATAGCATGTGCAAAAGAGTAGAGAGGGTCACGGCAAAAACTGGACGCACCTCGTGTACAAACTGGACAATCTCTTTCGGAGTATCTGGGTTTCGGACGAGAACTCATCTGTTACACGGGCACTTCAATGTTTTTTAAACTTATTTGAACTCCAGCCTAGTTTTGCGTTCAGTATGCATCATTCAAAGCGACGTCATCAATTTCCAACACGTTCTGACATTATTTGCTGTTTTGCAGTCATTTACCGATTTGTTTAGGGAGCTAAATGACGGTGAAATTGAAAATCACTACAAACTGAACTCTGGAAATGTTGGAACTTGGCATGGTATCATCATTTCGCCCGCATACCATGTGCAAAAGAGTAGAGAGGGTCACGGAGAAAACTAGACGCACCTTGTGTACAAACTGGACAATCTCTTTCGGAGTATCAGGGTCTCGGACGAGAACTCATCTGTTACACGGGACTTCAATGTTGTTTAAACTTATTTGAACTCCAGCCTACTTTTGCGTTCAGTATGCATCATTCAAAGCGACGTCATCAATTTCCAACACGTTCTGACATAATTTGCTGTTTTTCAGTCATTTACCGATTTGTTTAGGGAGCTAAATGATGGTGAAATTGAAAATCATTAAAAAATGAACTCTGGAAATGTTGGAACTTGGCATGGTATCATCATTTAGCCCGCATAGCATGTGCAAAAGAGTAGAGAGGGTCATGGCAAAAACTGGACGCACCTCGTGTAGAAACTGGACAATCTCTTTCGGAGTATCAGGGTTTCGGACGAGAACTCATCTGTTACACGGGCACTTTAATGTTTTTTAAACTTATTTGAACTCCAGCCTATTTTTGCGTTCAGTATGCAACATTCAAAGGGACGTCATCAATTTCCAACACATTCCTACCTCATTTGTTCTTTTTCAGTCATTTACCGATTTGTTTAGGGAGCTAAATGACGGTGAAATTGAAAATCACTACAAAATGAACTCTGAAAATGTTGGAACTTGGCATGGTATCATCATTTCGCCCGCATAGCATGTGCAAAAGAGTAGAGAGGGTCACGGCGAAAACTGGACGCACCTCGTGTACAAACGGGACAATCTCTTTCGGAGTATCAGGGTTTCGGACGAGAACTCATCTGTTACACGAGCACTTCAATGTTTTTTAAACTTATTTGAGCTCTAGCCTCTTTTTGCATTCAGTATGCATCATTCAAAGCGACGTCATCAATTTCCAACACGTTCTGACATCATTTGCTGTTTTCCAGTCATTTACTAATTTGTTCAGAGAGCTAAATGACGGTGAAATTGAAAATCACTACAAAATGAACTCTGAAAATGTTGGAAGTTGGCATGGTATCATCATTTCGCCCGCATAGCATGTGCAAAAGGGTAGAGAGGGTCACGGCGAAAATTGGACGCACCTCGTGTACAAACTGGACAATCTCTTTCGGAGTATCAGGGTTTCGGACGAGAACTCATCTGTTACACGGGCACTTCGATGTTTTTTAAACTTATTTGAACTCCAGCCTAATTTTGCGTTCAGTATGGATCACTCAAAGCAACGTCATCAATTTCCAACACGTGCTGACATCATTTGTTGTTTTTCAGTCATTTACCGATTTGTTTAGAGAGCTAAATGACGGTGAAATTGAAAATCACTACAAAATGAACTCTGAATATGTTGGAACTTTTCATGGTATCATTATTTCGCCCGCATAGCATGTGCAAAAGAGTAGAGAGGGTCACGGCAAAAACTGGACGCACCTCGTGTACAAACTGGACAATCTCTTTCGGAGTATCTGGGTTTCGGACGAGAACTCATCTGTTACACGGGCACTTCAATGTTTTTTAAACTTACTTGAACTCCAGCCTATTTTCGCGTTCAGTATGCATCACTCAAAGCAACGTCATCAATTTCCAACACGTGCAGACATCATTTGCTGTTTTTCAGTCATTTACCGATTTGTTTAGAGAGCTAAATGACGGTGAAATTGAAAATCACTACAAAATGAACTCTGAATATGTTGGAACTTGGCATGGTATCATTATCTTGCTCGCATAGCATGTGCAAAAGAGTAGAGAGGGTCACGGCAAAAACTAGACGCACCTCGTGTACAAACTGGACAATCTCTTTCGGAGTATCTGGGTTTCGGACGAGAACTCATCTGTTACACGGGCACTTCAATGTTTTTTAAACTTATTTGAACTCCAGCCTAGTTTTGCGTTCAGTATGCCTCATTCAAAGCGACGTCATCAATTTCCAACACGTTCTGACATCATGTGCTGTTTTCAGTCATTTACCGATTTGTTTAGAGAGCTAAATGACGGTGAAATTGAAAATCACTACAAAATGAACTCTAAAAATGTTGGAACTGGGCATGGTATCATCATTTCGCCCGCACAGCATGTGCAAAAGAGTAGAGAGGGTCACGGCGAAAACTGGACGCACCTGCGTGTATAAACTGGACAATCTCTTTCGGAGTATCAGGGTTTCGGCCGAGAACTCATCTGTTACACGGGCACTTCGATGTTTTTTAAACTTTTTTGAACTGTAGCCTATTTTTGCGTTCAGTATGCATCATTCAAAGCGACGTCATCAATTTCCAACACGTTGTGACATCATATGCTGTTTTGCAGTCATTTACCGATTTGTTTAGGGAGCTAAATGACGGTGAAATTGAAAATCACTACAAAATGAACTCTGAAAATGTTGGAACTTGGCATGGAATCATCATTTCGCCGCATAGCATGTGCAAAAGAGTAGAGAGGGTCACGGAGAAAACTAGACGCACCTCGTGTACGAACTGGACAATCTCTTTCGGAGTATCAGGGTTTCGGACGAGAACTCATCTGTTACACGGGCACTTCGATGTTTTTTAAACTTATTTGAACTCCAGCCTATTTTTGCGTTCAATATGCATCATTCAAAGCGACGTCATCAATTTCCAACACGTTCTGACATCATTTGCTGTTTTCCAGTCATTTACTAATTTGTTTAGAGAGGTAAATGACGGTGAAATTGAAAATCACTACAAAATGAACTCTGAAAATGTTGGAACTTGGCATGGTATCATCGAGTAGAGAGGGTCACGGCGAAAACTGGACGCACCTCGTGTACAAACTGGACAATCTCTTTCGGAGTATCAGGGATTCGGACGAGAACTCATCTGTTACACGGGCACTTTAATGTTTTTTAAACTTATTTGAACTCCAGCCTATTTTTGCGTTCAGTATGCATCATTCAAAGGGACGTCATCAATTTCCAACACATTCTTACCTCATTTGTTGTTTTTCAGTCATTTACCGATTTGTTTAGGGAGCTAAATGACGGTGAAATTGAAAATCACTACAAAATGAACTCTGAAAATGTTGGAACTTGGCATGGTATCATCATTTCGCCCGCATAGCATGTGCAAAAGAGTAGAGAGGGTCACGGCGAAAACTGGACGCACCTCGTGTACAAACGGGACAATCTCTTTCGGAGTATCAGGGTTTCGGACGAGAACTCATCTGTTACACGGGCACTTCGATGTTTTTTAAACTTATTTGAACTCCAGCCTATTTTTGCGTTCAGTATGGATCACTCAAAGCAACGTCATCAATTTTCAACACGTGTTGACATCATTTGTTGTTTTTCAGTCATTTACCGATTTGTTTAGAGAGCTAAATGACGGTGAAATTGAAAATCACTACAAAATGAACTCTGAAAATGTTGGAAGTTGGCATGGTATCATCATTTCGCCCGCATAGCATGTGCAAAAGGGTAGAGAGGGTCACGGCGAAAATTGGACGCACCTCGTGTACAAACTGGACAATCTCTTTCGGAGTATCAGGGTTTCGGACGAGAACTCATCTGTTACACGGGCACTTCGATGTTTTTTAAACTTATTTGAACTCCAGCCTATTTTTGCGTTCAGTATGGATCACTCAAAGCAACGTCATCAATTTTCAACACGTGTTGACATCATTTGTTGTTTTTCAGTCATTTACCGATTTGTTTAGAGAGCTAAATGACGGTGAAATTGAAAATCACTACAAAATGAACTCTGAATATGTTGGAACTTTTCATGGTATCATTATTTCGCCCGCATAGCATGTGCAAAAGAGTAGAGAGGGTCACGGCAAAAACTGGACGCACCTCGTGTACAAACTGGACAATCTCTTTCGGAGTATCTGGGTTTCGGACGAGAACTCATCTGTTACACGGGCACTTCAATGTTTTTTAAACTTACTTGAACTCCAGCCTATTTTCGCGTTCAGTATGCATCACTCAAAGCAACGTCATCAATTTCCAACACGTGCAGACATCATTTGCTGTTTTTCAGTCATTTACCGATTTGTTTAGAGAGCTAAATGACGGTGAAATTGAAAATCACTACAAAATGAACTCTGAATATGTTGGAACTTGGCATGGTATCATTATCTTGCTCGCATAGCATGTGCAAAAGAGTAGAGAGGGTCACGGCAAAAACTAGACGCACCTCGTGTACAAACTGGACAATCTCTTTCGGAGTATCTGGGTTTCGGACGAGAACTCATCTGTTACACGGGCACTTCAATGTTTTTTAAACTTATTTGAACTCCAGCCTAGTTTTGCGTTCAGTATGCCTCATTCAAAGCGACGTCATCAATTTCCAACACGTTCTGACATCATGTGCTGTTTTCAGTCATTTACCGATTTGTTTAGAGAGCTAAATGACGGTGAAATTGAAAATCACTACAAAATGAACTCTAAAAATGTTGGAACTGGGCATGGTATCATCATTTCGCCCGCACAGCATGTGCAAAAGAGTAGGGAGGGTCACGGCGAAAACTGGACGCACCTGCGTGTATAAACTGGACAATCTCTTTCGGAGTATCAGGGTTTCGGCCGAGAACTCATCTGTTACACGGGCACTTCGATGTTTTTTAAACTTTTTTGAACTGTAGCCTATTTTTGCGTTCAGTATGCATCATTCAAAGCGACGTCATCAATTTCCAACACGTTGTGACATCATATGCTGTTTTGCAGTCATTTACCGATTTGTTTAGGGAGCTAAATGACGGTGAAATTGAAAATCACTACAAAATGAACTCTGAAAATGTTGGAACTTGGCATGGAATCATCATTTCGCCGCATAGCATGTGCAAAAGAGTAGAGAGGGTCACGGAGAAAACTAGACGCACCTCGTGTACGAACTGGACAATCTCTTTCGGAGTATCAGGGTTTCGGACGAGAACTCATCTGTTACACGGGCACTTCGATGTTTTTTAAACTTATTTGAACTCCAGCCTATTTTTGCGTTCAATATGCATCATTCAAAGCGACGTCATCAATTTCCAACACGTTCTGACATCATTTGCTGTTTTCCAGTCATTTACTAATTTGTTTAGAGAGGTAAATGACGGTGAAATTGAAAATCACTACAAAATGAACTCTGAAAATGTTGGAACTTGGCATGGTATCATCGAGTAGAGAGGGTCACGGCGAAAACTGGACGCACCTCGTGTACAAACTGGACAATCTCTTTCGGAGTATCAGGGATTCGGACGAGAACTCATCTGTTACACGGGCACTTTAATGTTTTTTAAACTTATTTGAACTCCAGCCTATTTTTGCGTTCAGTATGCATCATTCAAAGGGACGTCATCAATTTCCAACACATTCTTACCTCATTTGTTGTTTTTCAGTCATTTACCGATTTGTTTAGGGAGCTAAATGACGGTGAAATTGAAAATCACTACAAAATGAACTCTGAAAATGTTGGAACTTGGCATGGTATCATCATTTCGCCCGCATAGCATGTGCAAAAGAGTAGAGAGGGTCACGGCGAAAACTGGACGCACCTCGTGTACAAACGGGACAATCTCTTTCGGAGTATCAGGGTTTCGGACGAGAACTCATCTGTAACACGAGCACTTCAATGTTTTTTAAACTTATTTGAACTCCAGCCTCTTTTTGCATTCAGTATGCATCATTCAAAGCGACGTCATCAATTTCCAACACGTTCTGACATCATTTGCTGTTTTCCAGTCATTTACTAATTTGTTTAGAGAGCTAAATGACGGTGAAATTGAAAATCACTACAAAATGAACTCTGAAAATGTTGGAAGTTGGCATGGTATCATCATTTCGCCCGCATAGCATGTGCAAAAGGGTAGAGAGGGTCACGGCGAAAATTGGACGCACCTCGTGTACAAACTGGACAATCTCTTTCGGAGTATCAGGGTTTCGGACGAGAACTCATCTGTTACACGGGCACTTCGATGTTTTTTAAACTTATTTGAACTCCAGCCTATTTTTGCGTTCAGTATGGATCACTCAAAGCAACGTCATCAATTTTCAACACGTGCTGACATCATTTGTTGTTTTTCAGTCATTTACCGATTTGTTTAGAGAGCTAAATGACGGTGAAATTGAAAATCACTACAAAATGAACTCTGAATATGTTGGAACTTTTCATGGTATCATTATTTCGCCCGCATAGCATGTGCAAAAGAGTAGAGAGGGTCACGGCAAAAACTGGACGCACCTCGTGTACAAACTGGACAATCTCTTTCGGAGTATCTGGGTTTCGGACGAGAACTCATCTGTTACACGGGCACTTCAATGTTTTTTAAACTTACTTGAACTCCAGCCTATTTTCGCGTTCAGTATGCATCACTCAAAGCAACGTCATCAATTTCCAACACGTGCAGACATCATTTGCTGTTTTTCAGTCATTTACCGATTTGTTTAGAGAGCTAAATGACGGTGAAATTGAAAATCACTACAAAATGAACTCTGAATATGTTGGAACTTGGCATGGTATCATTATCTCGCCCGCATAGCATGTGCAAAAGAGTAGAGAGGGTCACGGCAAAAACTAGACGCACCTCGTGTACAAACTGGACAATCTCTTTCGGAGTATCTGGGTTTCGGACGAGAACTCATCTGTTACACGGGCACTTCAATGTTTTTTAAACTTATTTGAACTCCAGCCTAGTTTTGCGTTCAGTATGCCTCATTCAAAGCGACGTCATCAATTTCCAACAAGTTCTGACATCATGTGCTGTTTTCAGTCATTTACCGATTTGTTTAGAGAGCTAAATGACGGTGAAATTGAAAATCACTACAAAATGAACTCTAAAAATGTTGGAACTGGGCATGGTATCATCATTTCGCCCGCACAGCATGTGCAAAAGAGTAGGGAGGGTCACGGCGAAAACTGGACGCACCTGCGTGTATAAACTGGACAATCTCTTTCGGAGTATCAGGGTTTCGGCCGAGAACTCATATGTTACACGGGCACTTCGATGTTTTTTAAACTTTTTTGAACTGTAGCCTATTTTTGCGTTCAGTATGCATCATTCAAAGCGACGTCATCAATTTCCAACACGTTGTGACATCATATGCTGTTTTGCAGTCATTTACCGATTTGTTTAGGGAGCTAAATGACGGTGAAATTGAAAATCACTACAAAATGAACTCTGAAAATGTTGGAACTTGGCATGGTATCATCATTTCGCCCGCATAGCATGTGCAAAAGAGTAGAGAGGGTCACGGAGAAAACTAGACGCACCTCGTGTACGAACTGGACAATCTCTTTCGGAGTATCAGGGTTTCGGACGAGAACTCATCTGTTACACGGGCACTTCGATGTTTTTTAAACTTATTTGAACTCCAGCCTATTTTTGCGTTCAATATGCATCATTCAAAGCGACGTCATCAATTTCCAACACGTTCTGACATCATTTGCTGTTTTCCAGTCATTTACTAATTTGTTTAGAGAGGTAAATGACGGTGAAATTGAAAATCACTACAAAATGAACTCTGAAAATGTTGGAACTTGGCATGGTATCATCGAGTAGAGAGGGTCACGGCGAAAACTGGACGCACCTCGTGTACAAACTGGACAATCTCTTTCGGAGTATCAGGGTTTCGGACGAGAACTCATCTGTTACACGGGCACTTTAATGTTTTTTAAACTTATTTGAACTCCAGCCTATTTTTGCGTTCAGTATGCATCATTCAAAGGGACGTCATCAATTTCCAACACATTCTTACCTCATTTGTTGTTTTTCAGTCATTTACCGATTTGTTTAGGGAGCTAAATGACGGTGAAATTGAAAATCACTACAAAATGAACTCTGAAAATGTTGGAACTTGGCATGGTATCATCATTTCGCCCGCATAGCATGTGCAAAAGAGTAGAGAGGGTCACGGCGAAAACTGGACGCACCTCGTGTACAAACGGGACAATCTCTTTCGGAGTATCAGGGTTTCGGACGAGAACTCATCTGTTACACGAGCACTTCAATGTTTTTTAAACTTATTTGAGCTCTAGCCTCTTTTTGCATTCAGTATGCATCATTCAAAGCGACGTCATCAATTTCCAACACGTTCTGACATCATTTGCTGTTTTCCAGTCATTTACTAATTTGTTTAGAGAGCTAAATGACGGTGAAAATGAAAATCACTACAAAATGAACTCTGAAAATGTTGGAAGTTGTCATGGTATCATCATTTCGCCCGCATAGCATGTGCAAAAGGGTAGAGAGGGTCACGGCGAAAATTGGACGCACCTCGTGTACAAACTGGACAATCTCTTTCGGAGTATCAGGGTTTCGGACGAGAACTCATCTGTTACACGGGCACTTCGATGTTTTTTAAACTTATTTGAACTCCAGCCTATTTTTGCGTTCAGTATGGATCACTCAAAGCAACGTCATCAATTTCCAACATGTGCTGACATCATTTGTTGTTTTTCAGTCATTTACCGATTTGTTTAGAGAGCTAAATGACGGTGAAATTGAAAATCACTACAAAATGAACTCTGAATATGTTGGAACTTGGCATGGTATCATTATTTCGCCCGCATAGCATGTGCAAAAGAGTAGAGAGGGTCACGGCAAAAACTGGACGCACCTCGTGTACAAACTGGACAATCTCTTTCGGAGTATCTGGGTTTCAGACGAGAACTCATCTGTTACACGGGCACTTCAATGTTTTTTAAACTTATTTGAACTCCAGCCTAGTTTTGCGTTCAGTATGCATCATTCAAAGCGACGTCATCAATTTCCAACACGTTCTGACATCATGTGCTGTTTTCAGTCATTTACCGATTTGTTTAGAGAGCTAAATGAAGGTGAAATTGAAAATCACTACAAAATGAACTCTGAAAATGTTGGAACTGGGCATGGTATCATCATTTCGCCCGCACAGCATGTGCAAAAGAGTAGAGAGGGTCACGGCGAAAACTGGACGCACCTGCGTGTATAAACTGGACAATCTCTTTCGGAGTATCAGGGTTTCGGACGAGAACTCATCTGTTACACGGGCACTTCAATGTTTTTTAAACTTTTTTGAACTGCAGCCTATTTTTGCGTTCAGTATGCATCATTCAAAGCGACGTCATCAATTTCCAACACGTTGTGACATCATTTGCTGTTTTGCAGTCATTTACCGATTTGTTTAGGGAGCTAAATGACGGTGAAATTGAAAATCACTACAAACTGAACTCTGAAAATGTTGGAACTTGGCATGGTATCATCATTTCGCCCGCATAGCATGTGCAAAAGAGTAGAGAGGGTCACGGAGAAAACTAGACGCACCTCGTGTACAAACTGGACAATCTCTTTCGGAGTATCAGGGTTTCGGACGAGAACTCATCTGTTACACGGGCACTTTGATGTTTTTTAAACTTATTTGAACTCCAGCCTATTTTTACGTTCAGTATGCATCATTCAAAGCGACGTCATCAATTTCCAACATGTTCTGACATCATTTGCTGTTTTTCAGTCATTTACCGATTTGTTTAGGGAGCTAAATGACGGTGAAATTGAAAATCACTACAAAATGAACTCTGAAAATGTTGGAACTTGGCATGGTATCATCATTTCGCCCGCATAGCATGTGCAAAAGAGTAGAGAGGGTCACGGCGAAAACTGGACGCACCTCGTGTACAAACGGGACAATCTCTTTCGGAGTATCAGGGTTTCGGACGAGAACTCATCTATTACACGAGCACTTCAATGTTTTTAAACTTATTTGAGCTCTAGCCTCTTTTTGCATTCAGTATGCATCATTCAAAGCGACGTCATCAATTTCCAACACGTTCTGACATCATTTGCTGTTTTCCAGTCATTTACTAATTTGTTTAGAGAGCTAAATGACGGTGAAATTGAAAATCACTACAAAATGAACTCTGAAAATGTTGGAAGTTGGCATGGTATCATCATTTCGCCCGCATAGCATGTGCAAAAGGGTAGAGAGGGTCACGGCCAAAATTGGACGCACCTCGTGTACAAACTGGACAATCTCTTTCGGAGTATCAGGGTTTCGGACGAGAACTCATCTGTTACACGGGTACTTCGATGTTTTTTAAACTTATTTGAACTCCAGCCTATTTTTGCGTTCAGTATGGATCACTCAAAGCAACGTCATCAATTTCCAACACGTGCTGACATCATTTGTTGTTTTTCAGTCATTTACCGATTTGTTTAGAGAGCTAAATGACGGTGAAATTGAAAATCACTACAAAATGAACTCTGAATATGTTGGAACTTGGCATGGTATCATTATTTCGCCCGCATAGCATGTGCAAAAGAGTAGAGAGGGTCACGGCAAAAACTGGACGCACCTCGTGTACAAACTGGACAATCTCTTTCGGAGTATCTGGGTTTCAGACGAGAACTCATCTGTTACACGGGCACTTCAATGTTTTTTAAACTTATTTGAACTCCAGCCTAGTTTTGCGTTCAGTATGCATCATTCAAAGCGACGTCATCAATTTCCAACACGTTCTGACATCATGTGCTGTTTTCAGTCATTTACCGATTTGTTTAGAGAGCTAAATGAAGGTGAAATTGAAAATCACTACAAAATGAACTCTGAAAATGTTGGAACTGGGCATGGTATCATCATTTCGCCCGCACAGCATGTGCAAAAGAGTAGAGAGGGTCACGGCGAAAACTGGACGCACCTGCGTGTATAAACTGGACAATCTCTTTCGGAGTATCAGGGTTTCGGACGAGAACTCATCTGTTACACGGGCACTTCAATGTTTTTTAAACTTTTTTGAACTGCAGCCTATTTTTGCGTTCAGTATGCATCATTCAAAGCGACGTCATCAATTTCCAACACGTTGTGACATCATTTGCTGTTTTGCAGTCATTTACCGATTTGTTTAGGGAGCTAAATGACGGTGAAATTGAAAATCACTACAAACTGAACTCTGAAAATGTTGGAACTTGGCATGGTATCATCATTTCGCCCGCATAGCATGTGCAAAAGAGTAGAGAGGGTCACGGAGAAAACTAGACGCACCTCGTGTACAAACTGGACAATCTCTTTCGGAGTATCAGGGTTTCGGACGAGAACTCATCTGTTACACGGGCACTTTGATGTTTTTTAAACTTATTTGAACTCCAGCCTATTTTTACGTTCAGTATGCATCATTCAAAGCGACGTCATCAATTTCCAACATGTTCTGACATCATTTGCTGTTTTTCAGTCATTTACCGATTTGTTTAGGGAGCTAAATGACGGTGAAATTGAAAATCACTACAAAATGAACTCTGAAAATGTTGGAACTTGGCATGGTATCATCATTTCGCCCGCATAGCATGTGCAAAAGAGTAGAGAGGGTCACGGCGAAAACTGGACGCACCTCGTGTACAAACGGGACAATCTCTTTCGGAGTATCAGGGTTTCGGACGAGAACTCATCTATTACACGAGCACTTCAATGTTTTTAAACTTATTTGAGCTCTAGCCTCTTTTTGCATTCAGTATGCATCATTCAAAGCGACGTCATCAATTTCCAACACGTTCTGACATCATTTGCTGTTTTCCAGTCATTTACTAATTTGTTTAGAGAGCTAAATGACGGTGAAATTGAAAATCACTACAAAATGAACTCTGAAAATGTTGGAAGTTGGCATGGTATCATCATTTCGCCCGCATAGCATGTGCAAAAGGGTAGAGAGGGTCACGGCCAAAATTGGACGCACCTCGTGTACAAACTGGACAATCTCTTTCGGAGTATCAGGGTTTCGGACGAGAACTCATCTGTTACACGGGTACTTCGATGTTTTTTAAACTTATTTGAACTCCAGCCTATTTTTGCGTTCAGTATGGATCACTCAAAGCAACGTCATCAATTTCCAACACGTGCTGACATCATTTGTTGTTTTTCAGTCATTTACCGATTTGTTTAGAGAGCTAAATGACGGTGAAATTGAAAATCACTACAAAATGAACTCTGAATATGTTGGAACTTGGCATGGTATCATTATTTCGCCCGCATAGCATGTGCAAAAGAGTAGAGAGGGTCACGGCAAAAACTGGACGCACCTCGTGTACAAACTGGACAATCTCTTTCGGAGTATCTGGGTTTCGGACGAGAACTCATCTGTTACACGGGCACTTCAATATTTTTTAGACTTATTTGAACTCCAGCCTAGTTTTGCGTTCAGTATGCATCATTCAAAGCGACGTCATCAATTTCCAACACGTTCTGACATCATGTGCTGTTTTCAGTCATTTACCGATTTGTTTAGAGAGCTAAATGACGGTGAAATTGAAAATCACTACAAAATGAACTCTGAAAATGTTGGAACTGGGCATGGTATCATCATTTCGCCCGCACAGCATGTGCAAAAGAGTAGAGAGGGTCACGGCGAAAACTGGACGCACCTGCGTGTATAAACTGGACAATCTCTTTCGGAGTATCAGGGTTTCGGACGAGAACTCATCTGTTACACGGGCACTTCAATGTTTTTTAAACTTTTTTGAACTGCAGCCTATATTTGCGTTCAGTATGCATCATTCAAAGCGACGTCATCAATTTCCAACACGTTGTGACATCATTTGCTGTTTTGCAGTCATTTACCGATTTGTTTAGGGAGCTAAATGACGGTGAAATTGAAAATCACTACAAACTGAACTCTGAAAATGTTGGAACTTGGCATGGTATCATCATTTCGCCCGCATAGCATGTGCAAAAGAGTAGAGAGGGTCACGGAGAAAACTAGACGCACCTCGTGTACAAACTGGACAATCTCTTTCGGAGTATCAGGGTTTCGGACGAGAACTCATCTGTTACACGGGCACTTTGATGTTTTTTAAACTTATTTGAACTCCAGCCTATTTTTACGTTCAGTATGCATCATTCAAAGCGACGTCATCAATTTCCAACATGTTCTGACATCATTTGCTGTTTTTCAGTCATTTACCGATTTGTTTAGGGAGCTAAATGACGGTGAAATTGAAAATCACTACAAAATGAACTCTGAAACTGTTGGAACTTGGCATGGTATCCTCATTTCGCCCGCATAGCATGTGCAAAAGAGTAGAGAGGGTCACGGCGAAACCTGGACGCACCTCGTGTACAAACGGGACAATCTCTTTCGGAGTATTAGGGTTTCGGACGAGAACTCATCTGTTACACGGGCACTTTAATGTTTTTTAAACTTATTTGAACTCCAGCCTATTTTTGCATTCAGTATGCATCATTCAAAGGGACGTCATCAATTTCCAACACATTCTTACCTCATTTGTTGTTTTTCAGTCATTTACCGATTTGTTTAGGGAGCTAAATGACGGTGAAATTGAAAATCACTACAAAATGAACTCTGAAAATGTTGGAACTTGGCTTGGTATCATCATTTCGCCCGCATCGCATGTGCAAAAGAGTAGAGAGGGTCACGGCGAAAACTGGACGCACCTCGTGTACAAACGGGACAATCTCTTTCGGAGTATCAGGGTTTCGGACGAGAATTCATCTGTTACACGAGCACTTCAATGTTTTTTAAACTTATTTGAACTCCAGCCTCTTTTTGCATTCAGTATGCATCATTCAAAGCGACGTCATCAATTTCCAACACGTTCTGACATCATTTGCTGTTTTCCAGTCATTTACTAATTTGTTTAGAGAGCTAAATGACGGTGAAATTGAAAATTACTACAAAATGAACTCTTAAAATGTTGGAAGTTGGCATGGTATCATCATTTCGCCCGCATAGCATGTGCAAAAGGGTAGAGAGGGTCACGGCGAAAATTGGACGCACCTCGTGTACAAACTGGACAATCTCTTTCGGACTATCAGGGTTTCGGACGAGAACTCATCTGTTACACGGGCACTTCGATGTTTTTTAAACTTATTTGAACTCCAGCCTATTTTTGCGTTCAGTATGCATCACTCAAAGCAACGTCATCAATTTCCAACACGTGCTGACATCATTTGCTGCTTTTCAGTCATTTACCGATTTGTTTAGAGAGCTAAATGACGGTGAAATTGAAAATCACTACAAAATGAACTCTGAATATGTTGGAACTTGGCATGGTATCATTATTTCGCCCGCATAGCATGTGCGAAAGAGTAGAGAGGGTCACGGCAAAAACTGGACGCACCTCGTGTACAAACTGGACAATCTCTTTCGGAGTATCAGGGTTTCGGACGAGAACTCATCTGTTACACGGGCACTTCAATGTTTTTTAAACTTATTTGACCTCCAGCCTAGTTTTGCGTTCAGTATGCATCATTCAAAGCGACGTCATCAATTTCCAACACGTTCTGACATCATGTGCTGTTTTCAGTCATTTACCGATTTGTTTAGGGAGCTAAATGACGGTGAAATTGAAAATCACTACAAAATGAATTCTGAAAATGTTGGAACTTGGCATGGTATCATCATTTCGCCTGCACAGCATGTGCAAAAGAGTAGAGAGGGTCACGGCGAAAACTGGACGCACCTGCGTGTATAAACTGGACAATCTCTTTCGGAGTATCAGGGTTTCGGACGAGAACTCATCTGTTACACGGGCACTTCAATGTGTTTTAAACTTTTTTGAACTGCAGCCTATTTTTGCGTTCAGTATGCATCATTCAAAGCGACGTCATCAATTTCCAACACGTTGTGACATCATTTGCTGTTTTGCAGTCATTTACCGATTTGTTTAGGGAGCTAAATGACGGTGAAATTGAAATCACTACAAAATGAACTCTGAAAATGTTGGAACTTGGCATGGTATCATCATTTCGCCCGCATAGCATGTGCAAAAGAGTAGAGAGGGTCACGGCCAAAACTGGACGCACCTCGTGTACAAACTGGACAATCTCTTTCGGAGTATCAGGGTTTCGGACGAGAACTCATCTGTTACACGGGCACTTTAATGTGTTTTAAACTTATTTGAACTCCAGCCTCTTTTTGCATTCAGTATGCATCATTCAAAGCGACGTCATCAATTTCCAACACGTTCTGACATCATTTGCTGTTTTCCAGTCATTTACTAATTTGTTTAGAGAGCTAAATGACAGTGAAATTGAAAATCACTACAAAATGAACTCTGAAAATGTTGGAAGTTGGCATGGTATCATCATTTCGCCCGCATAGCATGTGCAAAAGGGTAGAGAGGGTCACGGCGAAAATTGGACGCACCTCGTGTACAAACTGGACAATCTCTTTCGGAGTATCAGGGTTTCGGACGAGAACTCATCTGTTACACGGGCACTTCGATGTTTTTTAAACTTATTTGAACTCCAGCCTATTTTTGCGTTCAGTATGCATCACTCAAATCAACGTCATCAATTTCCAACACGTGCTGACATCATTTGCTGTTTTTCAGTCATTTACCGATTTGTTTAGAGAGCTAAATGACGGTGAAATTGAAAATCACTACAAAATGAACTCTGAATATGTTGGAACTTGGCATGGTATCATTATTTCGCCCGCATAGCATGTGCAAAAGAGTAGAGAGGGTCACGGCAAAAACTGGACGCACCTCGTGTACAAACTGGACAATCTCTTTCGGAGTATCTGGGTTTCGGACGAGAACTCATCTGTTACATGGGCACATCAATGTTTTTTAAACTTATTTGACCTCCAGCCTAGTTTTGCGTTCAGTATGCATCATTCAAAGCGACGTCATCAATTTCCAACACGTTCTGACATCATGTGCTGTTTTCAGTCATTTACCGATTTGTTTAGAGAGCTAAATGACGGTGAAATTGAAAATCACTACAAAATGAACTCTGAAAATGTTGAAACTGGGCATGGTATCATCATTTCGCCTGCACAGCATGTGCAAAAGAGTAGAGAGGGTCACGGCGAAAACTGGACGCACCTGCGTGTATAAACTGGACAATCTCTTTCGGAGTATCAGGGTTTCGGACGAGAACTCATCTGTTACACGGGCACTTCAATGTGTTTTAAACTTTTTTGAACTGCAGCCTATTTTTGCGTTCAGTATGCATCATTCAAAGCGACGTCATCAATTTCCAACACGTTGTGACATCATTTGCTGTTTTGCAGTCATTTACCGATTTGTTTAGGGAGCTAAATGACGGTGAAATTGAAAATCACTACAAACTGAATTCTGAAAATGTTGGAACTTGGCATGGTATCATCATTTCGCCCGCATAGCATGTGCAAAAGAGTAGAGAGGGTCACGGAGAAAACTAGACGCACCTCGTGTACAAACTGGACAATCTCTTTCGGAGTATCAGGGTTTCGGACGAGAACTCATCTGTTACACGGGCACTTCGATGTTTTTTAAACTTATTTGAACTCCAGCCTATTTTTGCGTTTAGTATGCATCATTCAAAGCGACGTCATCAATTTCCAACACGTTCTTACATCATTTGCTGTTTTTCAGTCATTTACCGATTTGTTTAGGGAGCTAAATGACGGTGAAATTGAAATCACTACAAAATGAACTCTGAAAATGTTGGAACTTGGCATGGTATCATCATTTCGCCCGCATAGCATGTGCAAAAGAGTAGAGAGGGTCACGGCCAAAACTGGACGCACCTCGTGTACAAACTGGACAATCTCTTTCGGAGTATCAGGGTTTCGGACGAGAACTCATCTGTTACACGGGCACTTTAATGTTTTTTAAACTTATTTGAACTCCAGCCTATTTTTGCGTTCAGTATGCATCATTCAAAGGGACGTCATCAATTTCCAACACATTCTTACCTCATTTGTTGTTTTTCAGTCATTTACCGATTTGTTTAGGGAGCTAAATGACGGTGAAATTGAAAATCACTACAAAATGAACTCTGAAAATGTTGGAACTTGGCATGGTATCATCATTTCGCCCGCATAGCATGTGCAAAAGAGTAGAGAGGGTCACGGCGAAAACTGGTCGCACCTCGTGTACAAACTGGGCAATCTCTTTCGGAGTATCAGGGTTTCGGACGAGAACTCATCTGTTACACGGGCACTTCGATGTTTTTTAAACTTATTTGAACTCCAGCCTATTTTTGCGTTTAGTATGCATCATTCAAAGCGACGTCATCAATTTCCAACACGTTCTTACATCATTTGCTGTTTTTCAGTCATTTACCGATTTGTTTAGGGAGCTAAATGACGGTGAAATTGAAATCACTACAAAATGAACTCTGAAAATGTTGGAACTTGGCATGGTATCATCATTTCGCCCGCATAGCATGTGCAAAAGAGTAGAGAGGGTCACGGCCAAAACTGGACGCACCTCGTGTACAAACTGGACAATCTCTTTCGGAGTATCAGGGTTTCGGACGAGAACTCATCTGTTACACGGGCACTTTAATGTTTTTTAAACTTATTTGAACTCCAGCCTCTTTTTGCATTCAGTATGCATCTTTCAAAGCGACGTCATCAATTTCCAACACGTTCTGACATCATTTGCTGTTTTCCAGTCATTTACTAATTTGTTTAGAGAGCTAAATGACAGTGAAATTGAAAATCACTACAAAATGAACTCTGAAAATGTTGGAAGTTGGCATGGTATCATCATTTCGCCCGCATAGCATGTGCAAAAGGGTAGAGAGGGTCACGGCGAAAATTGGACGCACCTCGTGTACAAACTGGACAATCTCTTTCGGAGTATCAGGGTTTCGGACGAGAACTCATCTGTTACACGGGCACTTCGATGTTTTTTAAACTTATTTGAACTCCAGCCTATTTTTGCGTTCAGTATGCATCACTCAAATCAACGTCATCAATTTCCAACACGTGCTGACATCATTTGCTGTTTTTCAGTCATTTACCGATTTGTTTAGAGAGCTAAATGACGGTGAAATTGAAAATCACTACAAAATGAACTCTGAATATGTTGGAACTTGGCATGGTATCATTATTTCGCCCGCATAGCATGTGCAAAAGAGTAGAGAGGGTCACGGCAAAAACTGGACGCACCTCGTGTACAAACTGGACAATCTCTTTCGGAGTATCTGGGTTTCGGACGAGAACTCATCTGTTACATGGGCACATCAATGTTTTTTAAACTTATTTGACCTCCAGCCTAGTTTTGCGTTCAGTATGCATCATTCAAAGCGACGTCATCAATTTCCAACACGTTCTGACATCATGTGCTGTTTTCAGTCATTTACCGATTTGTTTAGAGAGCTAAATGACGGTGAAATTGAAAATCACTACAAAATGAACTCTGAAAATGTTGAAACTGGGCATGGTATCATCATTTCGCCTGCACAGCATGTGCAAAAGAGTAGAGAGGGTCACGGCGAAAACTGGACGCACCTGCGTGTATAAACTGGACAATCTCTTTCGGAGTATCAGGGTTTCGGACGAGAACTCATCTGTTACACGGGCACTTCAATGTGTTTTAAACTTTTTTGAACTGCAGCCTATTTTTGCGTTCAGTATGCATCATTCAAAGCGACGTCATCAATTTCCAACACGTTGTGACATCATTTGCTGTTTTGCAGTCATTTACCGATTTGTTTAGGGAGCTAAATGACGGTGAAATTGAAAATCACTACAAACTGAATTCTGAAAATGTTGGAACTTGGCATGGTATCATCATTTCGCCCGCATAGCATGTGCAAAAGAGTAGAGAGGGTCACGGAGAAAACTAGACGCACCTCGTGTACAAACTGGACAATCTCTTTCGGAGTATCAGGGTTTCGGACGAGAACTCATCCGTTACACGGGCACTTCGATGTTTTTTAAACTTATTTGAACTCCAGCCTATTTTTGCGTTTAGTATGCATCATTCAAAGGGACGTCATCAATTTCCAACACGTTCTTACATCATTTGCTGTTTTTCAGTCATTTACCGATTTGTTTAGGGAGCTAAATGACGGTGAAATTGAAATCACTACAAAATGAACTCTGAAAATGTTGGAACTTGGCATGGTATCATCATTTCGCCCGCATAGCATGTGCAAAAGAGTAGAGAGGGTCACGGCCAAAACTGGACGCACCTCGTGTACAAACTGGACAATCTCTTTCGGAGTATCAGGGTTTCGGACGAGAACTCATCTGTTACACGGGCACTTTAATGTTTTTTAAACTTATTTGAACTCCAGCCTATTTTTGCGTTCAGTATGCATCATTCAAAGGGACGTCATCAATTTCCAACACATTCTTACCTCATTTGTTGTTTTTCAGTCATTTACCGATTTGTTTAGGGAGCTAAATGACGGTGAAATTGAAAATCACTACAAAATGAACTCTGAAAATGTTGGAACTTGGCATGGTATCATCATTTCGCCCGCATAGCATGTGCAAAAGAGTAGAGAGGGTCACGGCGAAAACTGGTCGCACCTCGTGTACAAACGGGACAATCTCTTTCGGAGTATCAGGGTTTCGGACGAGAACTCATCTGTTACACGAGCACTTCAATGTTTTTTAAACTTATTTGAACTCCAGCCTCTTTTTGCATTCAGTATGCATCATTCAAAGCGACGTCATCAATTTCCAACACGTTCTGACATCATTTGCTGTTTTCCAGTCATTTACTAATTTGTTTAGAGAGCTAAATGACAGTGAAATTGAAAATCACTACAAAATGAACTCTGAAAATGTTGGAACTTGGCATGGTATCATCATTTCGCCCGCATAGCATGTGCAAAAGAGTAGAGAGGGTCACGGCGAAAACTGGTCGCACCTCGTGTACAAACTGGACAATCTCTTTCGGAGTATCAGGGTTTCGGACGAGAACTCATCTGTTACACGGGCACTTCGATGTTTTTTAAACTTATTTGAACTCCAGCCTATTTTTGCGTTCAGTATGCATCACTCAAAGCAACGTCATCAATTTCCAACACGTGCTGACATCATTTGCTGCTTTTCAGTCATTTACCGATTTGTTTAGAGAGCTAAATGACGGTGAAATTGAAAATCACTACAAAATGAACTCTGAATATGTTGGAACTTGGCATGGTATCATTATTTCGCCCGCATAGCATGTGCGAAAGAGTAGAGAGGGTCACGGCAAAAACTGGACGCACCTCGTGTACAAACTGGACAATCTCTTTCGGAGTATCAGGGTTTCGGACGAGAACTCATCTGTTACACGGGCACTTCAATGTTTTTTAAACTTATTTGACCTCCAGCCTAGTTTTGCGTTCAGTATGCATCATTCAAAGCGACGTCATCAATTTCCAACACGTTCTGACATCATGTGCTGTTTTCAGTCATTTACCGATTTGTTTAGAGAGCTAAATGACGGTGAAATTGAAAATCACTACAAAATGAACTCTGAAAATGTTGAAACTGGGCATGGTATCATCATTTCGCCTGCACAGCATGTGCAAAAGAGTAGAGAGGGTCACGGCGAAAACTGGACGCACCTGCGTGTATAAACTGGACAATCTCTTTCGGAGTATCAGGGTTTCGGACGAGAACTCATCTGTTACACGGGCACTTCAATGTGTTTTAAACTTTTTTGAACTGCAGCCTATTTTTGCGTTCAGTATGCATCATTCAAAGCGACGTCATCAATTTCCAACACGTTGTGACATCATTTGCTGTTTTGCAGTCATTTACCGATTTGTTTAGGGAGCTAAATGACGGTGAAATTGAAAATCACTACAAACTGAATTCTGAAAATGTTGGAACTTGGCATGGTATCATCATTTCGCCCGCATAGCATGTGCAAAAGAGTAGAGAGGGTCACGGAGAAAACTAGACGCACCTCGTGTACAAACTGGACAATCTCTTTCGGAGTATCAGGGTTTCGGACGAGAACTCATCTGTTACACGGGCACTTCGATGTTTTTTAAACTTATTTGAACTCCAGCCTATTTTTGCGTTTAGTATGCATCATTCAAAGCGACGTCATCAATTTCCAACACGTTCTTACATCATTTGCTGTTTTTCAGTCATTTACCGATTTGTTTAGGGAGCTAAATGACGGTGAAATTGAAATCACTACAAAATGAACTCTGAAAATGTTGGAACTTGGCATGGTATCATCATTTCGCCCGCATAGCATGTGCAAACGAGTAGAGAGGGTCACGGCCAAAACTGGACGCACCTCGTGTACAAACTGGACAATCTCTTTCGGAGTATCAGGGTTTCGGACGAGAACTCATCTGTTACACGGGCACTTTAATGTTTTTTAAACTTATTTGAACTCCAGCCTCTTTTTGCATTCAGTATGCATCATTCAAAGCGACGTCATCAATTTCCAACACGTTCTGACATCATTTGCTGTTTTCCAGTCATTTACTAATTTGTTTAGAGAGCTAAATGACAGTGAAATTGAAAATCACTACAAAATGAACTCTGAAAATGTTGGAAGTTGGCATGGTATCATCATTTCGCCCGCATAGCATGTGCAAAAGGGTAGAGAGGGTCACGGCGAAAATTGGACGCACCTCGTGTACAAACTGGACAATCTCTTTCGGAGTATCAGGGTTTCGGACGAGAACTCATCTGTTACACGGGCACTTCGATGTTTTTTAAACTTATTTGAACTCCAGCCTATTTTTGCGTTCAGTATGCATCACTCAAATCAACGTCATCAATTTCCAACACGTGCTGACATCATTTGCTGTTTTTCAGTCATTTACCGATTTGTTTAGAGAGCTAAATGACGGTGAAATTGAAAATCACTACAAAATGAACTCTGAATATGTTGGAACTTGGCATGGTATCATTATTTTGCCCGCATAGCATGTGCAAAAGAGTAGAGAGGGTCACGGCAAAAACTGGACGCACCTCGTGTACAAACTGGACAATCTCTTTCGGAGTATCTGGGTTTCGGACGAGAACTCATCTGTTACATGGGCACATCAATGTTTTTTAAACTTATTTGACCTCCAGCCTAGTTTTGCGTTCAGTATGCATCATTCAAAGCGACGTCATCAATTTCCAACACGTTCTGACATCATGTGCTGTTTTCAGTCATTTACCGATTTGTTTAGAGAGCTAAATGACGGTGAAATTGAAAATCACTACAAAATGAACTCTGAAAATGTTGAAACTGGGCATGGTATCATCATTTCGCCTGCACAGCATGTGCAAAAGAGTAGAGAGGGTCACGGCGAAAACTGGACGCACCTGCGTGTATAAACTGGACAATCTCTTTCGGAGTATCAGGGTTTCGGACGAGAACTCATCTGTTACACGGGCACTTCAATGTGTTTTAAACTTTTTTGAACTGCAGCCTATTTTTGCGTTCAGTATGCATCATTCAAAGCGACGTCATCAATTTCCAACACGTTGTGACATCATTTGCTGTTTTGCAGTCATTTACCGATTTGTTTAGGGAGCTAAATGACGGTGAAATTGAAAATCACTACAAACTGAATTCTGAAAATGTTGGAACTTGGCATGGTATCATCATTTCGCCCGCATAGCATGTGCAAAAGAGTAGAGAGGGTCACGGAGAAAACTAGACGCACCTCGTGTACAAACTGGACAATCTCTTTCGGAGTATCAGGGTTTCGGACGAGAACTCATCTGTTACACGGGCACTTCGATGTTTTTTAAACTTATTTGAACTCCAGCCTATTTTTGCGTTTAGTATGCATCATTCAAAGCGACGTCATCAATTTCCAACACGTTCTTACATCATTTGCTGTTTTTCAGTCATTTGCCGATTTGTTTAGGGAGCTAAATGACGGTGAAATTGAAATCACTACAAAATGAACTCTGAAAATGTTGGAACTTGGCATGGTATCATCATTTCGCCCGCATAGCATGTGCAAAAGAGTAGAGAGGGTCACGGCCAAAACTGGACGCACCTCGTGTACAAACTGGACAATCTCTTTCGGAGTATCAGGGTTTCGGACGAGAACTCATCTGTTACACGGGCACTTTAATGTTTTTTAAACTTATTTGAACTCCAGCCTATTTTTGCGTTCAGTATGCATCATTCAAAGGGACGTCATCAATTTCCAACACATTCTTACCTCATTTGTTGTTTTTCAGTCATTTACCGATTTGTTTAGGGAGCTAAATGACGGTGAAATTGAAAATCACTACAAAATGAACTCTGAAAATGTTGGAACTTGGCATGGTATCATCATTTCGCCCGCATAGCATGTGCAAAAGAGTAGAGAGGGTCACGGCGAAAACTGGTCGCACCTCGTGTACAAACGGGACAATCTCTTTCGGAGTATCAGGGTTTCGGACGAGAACTCATCTGTTACACGAGCACTTCAATGTTTTTTAAACTTATTTGAACTCCAGCCTCTTTTTGCATTCAGTATGCATCATTCAAAGCGACGTCATCAATTTCCAACACGTTCTGACATCATTTGCTGTTTTCCAGTCATTTACTAATTTGTTTAGAGAGCTAAATGACAGTGAAATTGAAAATCACTACAAAATGAACTCTGAAAATGTTGGAAGTTGGCATGGTATCATCATTTCGCCCGCATAGCATGTGCAAAAGGGTAGAGAGGGTCACGGCGAAAATTGGACGCACCTCGTGTACAAACTGGACAATCTCTTTCGGAGTATCAGGGTTTCGGACGAGAACTCATCTGTTACACGGGCACTTCGATGTTTTTTAAACTTATTTGAACTCCAGCCTATTTTTGCGTTCAGTATGCATCACTCAAATCAACGTCATCAATTTCCAACACGTGCTGACATCATTTGCTGTTTTTCAGTCATTTACCGATTTGTTTAGAGAGCTAAATGACGGTGAAATTGCAAATCACTACAAAATGAACTCTGAATATGTTGGAACTTGGCATGGTATCATTATTTCGCCCGCATAGCATGTGCAAAAGAGTAGAGAGGGTCACGGCAAAAACTGGACGCACCTCGTGTACAAACTGGACAATCTCTTTCGGAGTATCTGGGTTTCGGACGAGAACTCATCTGTTACACGGGCACATCAATGTTTTTTAAACTTATTTGAACTCCAGCCTAGTTTTGCGTTCAGTATGCATCATTCAAAGCGACGTCATCAATTTCCAACACGTTCTGACATCATGTGCTGTTTTCAGTCATTTACCGATTTGTTTAGAGAGCTAAATGACGGTGAAATTGAAAATCACTACAAAATGAACTCTGAAAATGTTGGAACTTGGCATGGTATCATCATTTCGCCCGCATAGCATGTGCAAAAGAGTAGAGAGGGTCACGGAGAAAACTAGACGCACCTCGTGTACAAACTGGACAATCTCTTTCGGAGTATCAGGGTTTCGGACGAGAACTCATCTGTTACACGGGCACTTCGATGTTTTTTAAACTTATTTGAACTCCAGCCTATTTTTGCGTTCAGTATGCATCATTCAAAGCGACGTCATCAATTTCCAACACGTTCTGACATCATTTGCTGTTTTTCAGTCATTTACCGATTTGTTTAGGGAGCTAAATGACGGTGAAATTGAAAATCACTACAAAATGAACTCTGAAAATGTTGGAACTTGGCATGGTATCATCATTTCGCCCGCATAGCATGTGCAAAAGAGTAGAGAGGGTCACGGCGAAAACTAGACGCACCTCGTGTACAAACTGGACAATCTCTTTCGGAGTATCTGGGTTTCGGACGAGAACTCATCTGTTACACGGGCACTTCAATGTTTTTAAACTTATTTGAACTCCAGCCTAGTTTTGCGTTCAGTATGCATCATTCAAAGCGACGTCATCAATTTCCAACACGTTCTGACATCATTTGCTGTTTTTCAGTCATTTACCGATTTGTTTAGAGAGCTAAATGACGGTGAAATTGAAAATCACTACAAAATGAACTCTGAAAATGTTGGAACTTGGCATGGTATTATCATTTCGCCCGCATAGCATGTGCAAAAGAGTAGAGAGGGTCACGGCGAAAACTGGACGCACCTCTTGTACAAACGGGACAATCTCTTTCGGAGTATCAGGGTTTCGGACGAGAACTCATCTGTTACACGAGCACTTCAATGTTTTTTAAACTTATTTGAACTCCAGCCTCTTTTTGCATTCAGTATGCATCATTCAAAGCGACGTCATCAATTTCCAACACGTTCTGACATCATTTGCTGTTTTCCAGTCATTTACTAATTTGTTTAGAGAGCTAAATGACGGTGAAATTGTAAATCACTACAAAATGAACTCTGAAAATGTTGGCAGTTGGCATGGTATCATCATTTCGCCCGCATAGCATGTGCAAAAGGGTAGATATGGTCACGGCGAAAATTGGACGCACCTCGTGTACAAACTAGACAATCTCTTTCGGAGTATCAGGGTTTCGGACAAGAACTAATCTGTTACACGGGCACTTCGATGTTTTTTAAACTTATTTGAACTCCAGCCTATTTTTGCGTTCAGTATGCATCACTCAAAGCAACGTCATCAATTTCCAACACGTGCTGACATCATTTGCTGTTTTTCAGTCATTTACCGATTTGTTTAGAGAGCTAAATGACGGTGAAATGGAAAATCACTACAAAATGAACTCTGAATATGTTGGAACTTGGCATGGTATCATTATTTCGCCCGCATAGCATGTGCAAAAGAGTAGAGAGGGTCACGGCAAAAACTGGTGACGCACCTCGTGTACAAACTGGACAATCTCTTTCGGAGTATCTGGGTTTCGGACGAGAACTCATCTGTTACACGGGCACTTCAATGTTTTTTAAACTTATTTGAACTCCAGCCTAGGTTTGCGTTCAGTATGCATCATTCAAAGCGACGTCATCAATTTCCAACACGTTCTGACATCATTTGCTGTTTTTCAGTCATTTACCGATTTGTTTAGAGAGCTAAATGACGGTGAAATTGAAAATCACTACAAAATGAACTCTGAAAATGTTGGAACTTGGCATGGTATCATCATTTCACCCGCATAGCATGTGTAAAAGAGTAGAGAGGGTCACGGCGAATACTAGACGCACCTCGTGTACAAACTGGACAATCTCTTTCGGAGTATCAGGGTTTCGGACGAGAACTCTTCTCTTACACAGGACTTCAATGTTGTTTAAACTTATTTGAACTCCAGCCTAGTTTTGCGTTCAGTATGCATCATTCAAAGCGACGTCATCAATTTCCAACACGTTCTGACATCATGTGCTGTTTTCAGTCATTTACCGATTTGTTTAGAGAGCTAAATGACGGTGAAATTGAAAATCACTACAAAATGAACTCTGAAAATGTTGGAACTGGGCATGGTATCATCATTTTGCCCGCACAGCATGTGCAAAAGAGTAGAGAGGGTCACGGCGAAAACTGGACGCACCTGCGTGTATAAACTGGACAATCTCTTTCGGAGTATCAGGGTTTCGGACGAGAACTCATCTGTTACACGGGCACTTCAATGTTTTTTAAACTTTTTTGAACTGCAGCCTATTTTTGCGTTCAGTATGCATCATTCAAAGCGACGTCATCAATTTCCAACACGTTGTGACATCATTTGCTGTTTTGCAGTCATTTACCGATTTGTTTAGGGAGCTAAATGACGGTGAAATTGAAAATCACTACAAACTGAACTCTGAAAATGTTGGAACTTGGCATGGTATCATCATTTCGCCCGCATAGCATGTGCAAAAGAGTAGAGAGGGTCACGGAGAAAACTAGACGCACCTCGTGTACAAACTGGACAATCTCTTTCGGAGTATCAGGGTTTCGGACGAGAACTCATCTGTTACACGGGCACTTCGATGTTTTTTAAACTTATTTGAACTCCAGCCTATTTTTGCGTTCAGTATGCATCATTCAAAGCGACGTCATCAATTTCCAACACGTTCTGACATCATTTGCTGTTTTTCAGTCATTTACCGATTTGTTTAGGGAGCTAAATGACGGTGAAATTGAAAATCACTACAAAATGAACTCTGAAAATGTTGGAACTTGGCATGGTATCATCATTTCGCCCGCATAGCATGTGCAAAAGAGTAGAGAGGGTCACGGCGAAAACTAGACGCACCTCGTGTACAAACTGGACAATCTCTTTCGGAGTATCTGGGTTTCGGACGAGAACTCATCTGTTACACGGGCACTTCAATGTTTTTAAACTTATTTGAACTCCAGCCTAGTTTTGCGTTCAGTATGCATCATTCAAAGCGACGTCATCAATTTCCAACACGTTCTGACATCATTTGCTGTTTTTCAGTCATTTACCGATTTGTTTAGAGAGCTAAATGACGGTGAAATTGAAAATCACTACAAAATGAACTCTGAAAATGTTGGAACTTGGCATGGTATTATCATTTCGCCCGCATAGCATGTGCAAAAGAGTAGAGAGGGTCACGGCGAAAACTGGACGCACCTCTTGTACAAACGGGACAATCTCTTTCGGAGTATCAGGGTTTCGGACGAGAACTCATCTGTTACACGAGCACTTCAATGTTTTTTAAACTTATTTGAACTCCAGCCTCTTTTTGCATTCAGTATGCATCATTCAAAGCGACGTCATCAATTTCCAACACGTTCTGACATCATTTGCTGTTTTCCAGTCATTTACTAATTTGTTTAGAGAGCTAAATGACGGTGAAATTGTAAATCACTACAAAATGAACTCTGAAAATGTTGGCAGTTGGCATGGTATCATCATTTCGCCCGCATAGCATGTGCAAAAGGGTAGATATGGTCACGGCGAAAATTGGACGCACCTCGTGTACAAACTAGACAATCTCTTTCGGAGTATCAGGGTTTCGGACAAGAACTAATCTGTTACACGGGCACTTCGATGTTTTTTAAACTTATTTGAACTCCAGCCTATTTTTGCGTTCAGTATGCATCACTCAAAGCAACGTCATCAATTTCCAACACGTGCTGACATCATTTGCTGTTTTTCAGTCATTTACCGATTTGTTTAGAGAGCTAAATGACGGTGAAATGGAAAATCACTACAAAATGAACTCTGAATATGTTGGAACTTGGCATGGTATCATTATTTCGCCCGCATAGCATGTGCAAAAGAGTAGAGAGGGTCACGGCAAAAACTGGTGACGCACCTCGTGTACAAACTGGACAATCTCTTTCGGAGTATCTGGGTTTCGGACGAGAACTCATCTGTTACACGGGCACTTCAATGTTTTTTAAACTTATTTGAACTCCAGCCTAGGTTTGCGTTCAGTATGCATCATTCAAAGCGACGTCATCAATTTCCAACACGTTCTGACATCATTTGCTGTTTTTCAGTCATTTACCGATTTGTTTAGAGAGCTAAATGACGGTGAAATTGAAAATCACTACAAAATGAACTCTGAAAATGTTGGAACTTGGCATGGTATCATCATTTCGCCCGCATAGCATGTGTAAAAGAGTAGAGAGGGTCACGGCGAATACTAGACGCACCTCGTGTACAAACTGGACAATCTCTTTCGGAGTATCAGGGTTTCGGACGAGAACTCTTCTCTTACACAGGACTTCAATGTTGTTTAAACTTATTTGAACTCCAGCCTATTTTGCGTTCAGTATGCATCATTCAAAGCGACGTCATCAATTTCCAACACGTTCTGCCATCATGTGCTATTTTTCAGTCATTTACCGATTTGTTTAGAGAGCTAAATGACGGTGAAATTGAAAATCACTACAAAATGAACTCTGAAAATGTTGGAACTTGGCATGGTATCATCATTTCGCCCGCATAGCATGTGCAAAAGAGTAGAGAGGGTCACGGCGAAAACTGGACGCACCTCGTGTACAAACTGGACAATCTCTTTCGGAGTATCAGGGTTTCGGACGAGAACTCATCTGTTACACGGGCACTTTAATGTTTTTTAAACTTATTTGAACTCCAGCCTATTTTTGCGTTCAGTATGCATCATTCAAAGGGACGTCATCAATTTCCAACACATTCTTACCCCATTTGTTGTTTTTCAGTCATTTACCGATTTGTTTAGGGAGCTAAATGACGGTGAAATTGAAAATCACTACAAAATGAACTCTGAAAATGTTGGAACTTGGCATGGTATCATCATTTCACCCGCATAGCATGTGCAAAAGAGTAGAGAGGGTCACGGCGAAAACTGGACGCACCTCCTGTACAAACGGGACAATCTCTTTCGGAGTATCAGGGTTTCGGACGAGAATTCATCTGTTACACGAGCACTTCAATGTTTTTTAAACTTATTTGAACTCCAGCCTCTTTTTGCATTCAGTATGCATCATTCAAAGCGACGTCATTAATTTCCAACACGTTCTGACATCATTTGCTGTTTTCCAGTCATTTACTAATTTGTTTAGAGAGCTAAATGACGGTGAAATTGAAAATCACTACAAAATGAACTCTTAAAATGTTGGAAGTTGGCATGGTATCATCATTTCGCCCGCATAGCATGTGCAAAAGGGTAGAGAGGGTCACGGCGAAAATTGGACGCACCTCGTGTACAAACTGGACAATCTCTTTCGGACTATCAGGGTTTCGGACGAGAACTCATCTGTTACACGGGCACTTCGATGTTTTTTAAACTTATTTGAACTCCAGCCTATTTTTGCGTTTAGTATGCATCACTCAAAGCAACGTCATCAATTTCCAACACGTGCTGACATCATTTGCTGTTTTTCAGTCATTTACCGATTTGTTTAGAGAGCTAAATGACGGTGAAATTGAAAATCACTACAAAATGAACTCTGAATATGTTGGAACTTGGCATGGTATCATTATTTCGCCCGCATAGCATGTGCAAAAGAGTAGAGAGGGTCACGGCAAAAACTGGACGCACCTCGTGTACAAACTGGACAATCTCTTTCGGAGTATCTGGTTTCGGACGAGAACTCATCTGTTACACGGGCACTTCAATGTTTTTTAAACTTATTTGACCTCCAGCCTAGTTTTGCGTTCAGTATGCATCATTCAAAGCGACGTCATCAATTTCCAACATGTTCTGACATCATGTGCTGTTTTCAGTCATTTACCGATTTGTTTAGAGAGCTAAATGACGGTGAAATTGAAAATCACTACAAAATGAACTCTGAAAATGTTGGAACTGGGCATGGTATCATCATTTCGCCCGCACAGCATGTGCAAAAGAGTAGAGAGGGTCACGGCGAAAACTGGACGCACCTGCGTGTATAAACTGGACAATCTCTTTCGGAGTATCAGGGTTTCGGACGAGAACTCATCTGTTACACGGGCACTTCAATGTTTTTTAAACTTTTTTGAACTGCAGCCTATTTTTGCGTTCAGTATGCATCATTCAAAGCGACGTCATCAATTTCCAACACGTTCTGACATCATTTGCTGTTTTGCAGTCATTTACCGATTTGTTTAGGGAGCTAAATGACGGTGAAATTGAAAATCACTACAAACTGAATTCTGAAAATGTTGGAACTTGGCATGGTATCATCATTTCGCCCGCATAGCATGTGCAAAAGAGTAGAGAGGGTCACGGAGAAAACTAGACGCACCTCGTGTACAAACTGGACAATCTCTTTCGGAGTATCTGGGTTTCGGACGAGAACTCATCTGTTACACGGGCACTTCAATGTTTTTTAAACTTATTTGAACTCCAGCCTAGTTTTGCGTTCAGTATGCATCATTCAAAGCGACGTCATCAATTTCCAACACGTTCTGACATCATTTGCTGTTTTTCAGTCATTTACCGATTTGTTTAGAGAGCTAAATGACGGTGAAATTGAAAATCACTACAAAATGAACTCTGAAAATGTTGGAACTTGGCATGGTATCATCATTTCGCCCGCATAGCATGTGTAAAAGAGTAGAGAGGGTCACGGCGAATACTGGACGCACCTCGTGTACAAACTGGACAATCTCTTTCGGAGTATCAGGGTTTCGGACGAGAACTCTTCTGTTACACAAGACTTCAATGTTGTTTAAACTTATTTGAACTCCAGCCTATTTTGCGTTCAGTATGCATCATTCAAAGCGACGTCATCAATTTCCAACACGTTCTGCCATCATGTGCTATTTTTCAGTCATTTACCGATTTGTTTAGAGAGCTAAATGACGGTGAAATTGAAAATCACTACAAAATGAACTCTGAAAATGTTGGAACTTGGCATGGTATCATCATTTCGCCCGCATAGCATGTGCAAAAGAGTAGAGAGGGTCACGGCGAAAACTGGACGCACCTCGTGTACAAACTGGACAATCTCTTTCGGAGTATCAGGGTTTCGGACGAGAACTCATCTGTTACACGGGCACTTTAATGTTTTTTAAACTTATTTGAACTCCAGCCTATTTTTGCGTTCAGTATGCATCATTCAAAGGGACGTCATCAATTTCCAACACATTCTTACCTCATTTGTTGTTTTTCAGTCATTTACCGATTTGTTTAGGGAGCTAAATGACGGTGAAATTGAAAATCACTACAAAATGAACTCTGAAAATGTTGGAACTTGGCATGGTATCATCATTTCGCCCGCATAGCATGTGCAAAAGAGTAGAGAGGGTCACGGCGAAAACTGGACGCACCTCCTGTACAAACGGGACAATCTCTTTCGGAGTATCAGGGTTTCGGACGAGAATTCATCTGTTACACGAGCACTTCAATGTTTTTTAAACTTATTTGAACTCCAGCCTCTTTTTGCATTCAGTATGCATCCTTCAAAGCGACGTCATCAATTTCCAACACGTTCTGACATCATTTGCTGTTTTCCAGTCATTTACTAATTTGTTTAGAGAGCTAAATGACGGTGAAATTGAAAATCACTACAAAATGAACTCTTAAAATGTTGGAAGTTGGCATGGTATCATCATTTCGCCCGCATAGCATGTGCAAAAGGGTAGAGAGGGTCACGGCGAAAATTGGACGCACCTCGTGTACAAACTGGACAATCTCTTTCGGACTATCAGGGTTTCGGACGAGAACTCATCTGTTACACGGGCACTTCGATGTTTTTTAAACTTATTTGAACTCCAGCCTATTTTTGCGTTTAGTATGCATCACTCAAAGCAACGTCATCAATTTCCAACACGTGCTGACATCATTTGCTGTTTTTCAGTCATTTACCGATTTGTTTAGAGAGCTAAATGACGGTGAAATTGAAAATCACTACAAAATGAACTCTGAATATGTTGGAACTTGGCATGGTATCATTATTTCGCCCGCATAGCATGTGCAAAAGAGTAGAGAGGGTCACGGCAAAAACTGGACGCACCTCGTGTACAAACTGGACAATCTCTTTCGGAGTATCTGGTTTCGGACGAGAACTCATCTGTTACACGGGCACTTCAATGTTTTTTAAACTTATTTGACCTCCAGCCTTGTTTTGCGTTCAGTATGCATCATTCAAAGCGACGTCATCAATTTCCAACACGTTCTGACATCATGTGCTGTTTTCAGTCATTTACCGATTTGTTTAGAGAGCTAAATGACGGTGAAATTGAAAATCACTACAAAATGAACTCTGAAAATGTTGGAACTGGGCATGGTATCATCATTTCGCCCGCACAGCATGTGCAAAAGAGTAGAGAGGGTCACGGCGAAAACTGGACGCACCTGCGTGTATAAACTGGACAATCTCTTTCGGAGTATCAGGGTTTCGGACGAGAACTCATCTGTTACACGGGCACTTCAATGTTTTTTAAACTTTTTTGAACTGCAGCCTATTTTTGCGTTCAGTATGCATCATTCAAAGCGACGTCATCAATTTCCAACACGTTCTGACATCATTTGCTGTTTTGCAGTCATTTACCGATTTGTTTAGGGAGCTAAATGACGGTGAAATTGAAAATCACTACAAACTGAATTCTGAAAATGTTGGAACTTGGCATGGTATCATCATTTCGCCCGCATAGCATGTGCAAAAGAGTAGAGAGGGTCACGGAGAAAACTAGACGCACCTCGTGTACAAACTGGACAATCTCTTTCGGAGTATCTGGGTTTCGGACGAGAACTCATCTGTTACACGGGCACTTCAATGTTTTTTAAACTTATTTGAACTCCAGCCTCTTTTTGCATTCAGTATGCATCATTCAAAGCGACGTCATCAATTTCCAACACGTTCTGACATCATTTGCTGTTTTCCAGTCATTTACTAATTTGTTTAGAGAGCTAAATGACGGTGAAATTGAAAATCACTACAAAATGAACTCTTAAAATGTTGGAAGTTGGCATGGTATCATCATTTCGCCCGCATAGCATGTGCAAAAGGGTAGAGAGGGTCACGGCGAAAATTGGACGCACCTCGTGTACAAACTGGACAATCTCTTTCGGACTATCAGGGTTTCGGACGAGAACTCATCTGTTACACGGGCACTTCGATGTTTTTTAAACTTATTTGAACTCCAGCCTATTTTTGCGTTTAGTATGCATCACTCAAAGCAACGTCATCAATTTCCAACACGTGCTGACATCATTTGCTGTTTTTCAGTCATTTACCGATTTGTTTAGAGAGCTAAATGACGGTGAAATTGAAAATCACTACAAAATGAACTCTGAATATGTTGGAACTTGGCATGGTATCATTATTTCGCCCGCATAGCATGTGCAAAAGAGTAGAGAGGATCACGGCAAAAACTGGACGCACCTCGTGTACAAACTGGACAATCTCTTTCGGAGTATCTGGTTTCGGACGAGAACTCATCTGTTACACGGGCACTTCAATGTTTTTTAAACTTATTTGACCTCCAGCCTTGTTTTGCGTTCAGTATGCATCATTCAAAGCGACGTCATCAATTTCCAACACGTTCTGACATCATGTGCTGTTTTCAGTCATTTACCGATTTGTTTAGAGAGCTAAATGACGGTGAAATTGAAAATCACTACAAAATGAACTCTGAAAATGTTGGAACTGGGCATGGTATCATCATTTCGCCCGCACAGCATGTGCAAAAGAGTAGAGAGGGTCACGGCGAAAACTGGACGCACCTGCGTGTATAAACTGGACAATCTCTTTCGGAGTATCAGGGTTTCGGACGAGAACTCATCTGTTACACGGGCACTTCAATGTTTTTTAAACTTTTTTGAACTGCAGCCTATTTTTGCGTTCAGTATGCATCATTCAAAGCGACGTCATCAATTTCCAACACGTTCTGACATCATTTGCTGTTTTGCAGTCATTTACCGATTTGTTTAGGGAGCTAAATGACGGTGAAATTTAAAATCACTACAAACTGAATTCTGAAAATGTTGGAACTTGGCATGGTATCATCATTTCGCCCGCATAGCATGTGCAAAAGAGTAGAGAGGGTCACGGAGAAAACTAGACGCACCTCGTGTACAAACTGGACAATCTCTTTCGGAGTATCTGGGTTTCGGACGAGAACTCATCTGTTACACGGGCACTTCAATGTTTTTTAAACTTATTTGAACTCCAGCCTAGTTTTGCGTTCAGTATGCATCATTCAAAGCGACGTCATCAATTTCCAACACGTTCTGACATCATTTGCTGTTTTTCAGTCATTTACCGATTTGTTTAGAGAGCTAAATGACGGTGAAATTGAAAATCACTACAAAATGAACTCTGAAAATGTTGGAACTTGGCATGGTATCATCATTTCGCCCGCATAGCATGTGTAAAAGAGTAGAGAGGGTCACGGCGAATACTGGACGCACCTCGTGTACAAACTGGACAATCTCTTTCGGAGTATCAGGGTTTCGGACGAGAACTCTTCTGTTACACAGGACTTCAATGTTGTTTAAACTTATTTGAACTCCAGCCTATTTTGCGTTCAGTATGCATCATTCAAAGCGACGTCATCAATTTCCAACACGTTCTGCCATCATGTGCTATTTTTCAGTCATTTACCGATTTGTTTAGAGAGCTAAATGACGGTGAAATTGAAAATCACTACAAAATGAACTCTGAAAATGTTGGAACTTGGCATGGTATCATCATTTCGCCCGCATAGCATGCGCAAAAGAGTAGAGAGGGTCACGGCGAAAACTGGACGCACCTCGTGTACAAACTGGACAATCTCTTTCGGAGTATCAGGGTTTCGGACGAGAACTCATCTGTTACACGGGCACTTTAATGTTTTTTAAACTTATTTGAACTCCAGCCTATTTTTGCGTTCAGTATGCATCATTCAAAGGGACGTCATCAATTTCCAACACATTCTTACCTCATTTGTTGTTTTTCAGTCATTTACCGATTTGTTTAGGGAGCTAAATGACGGTGAAATTGAAAATCACTACAAAATGAACTCTGAAAATGTTGGAACTTGGCATGGTATCATCATTTCGCCCGCATAGCATGTGCAAAAGAGTAGAGAGGGTCACGGCGAAAACTGGACGCACCTCCTGTACAAACGGGACAATCTCTTTCGGAGTATCAGGGTTTCGGACGAGAATTCATCTGTTACACGAGCACTTCAATGTTTTTTAAACTTATTTGAACTCCAGCCTCTTTTTGCATTCAGTATGCATCATTCAAAGCGACGTCATCAATTTCCAACACGTTCTGACATCATTTGCTGTTTTCCAGTCATTTACTAATTTGTTTAGAGAGCTAAATGACGGTGAAATTGAAAATCACTACAAAATGAACTCTTAAAATGTTGGAAGTTGGCATGGTATCATCATTTCGCCCGCATAGCATGTGCAAAAGGGTAGAGAGGGTCACGGCGAAAATTGGACGCACCTCGTGTACAAACTGGACAATCTCTTTCGGACTATCAGGGTTTCGGACGAGAACTCATCTGTTACACGGGCACTTCGATGTTTTTTAAACTTATTTGAACTCCAGCCTATTTTTGCGTTTAGTATGCATCACTCAAAGCAACGTCATCAATTTCCAACACGTGCTGACATCATTTGCTGTTTTTCAGTCATTTACCGATTTGTTTAGAGAGCTAAATGACGGTGAAATTGAAAATCACTACAAAATGAACTCTGAATATGTTGGAACTTGGCATGGTATCATTATTTCGCCCGCATAGCATGTGCAAAAGAGTAGAGAGGGTCACGGCAAAAACTGGATGCACCTCGTGTACAAACTGGACAATCTCTTTCGGAGTATCTGGTTTCGGACGAGAACTCATCTGTTACACGGGCACTTCAATGTTTTTTAAACTTATTTGACCTCTAGCCTAGTTTTGCGTTCAGTATGCATCATTCAAAGCGACGTCATCAATTTCCAACACGTTCTGACATCATGTGCTGTTTTCAGTCATTTACCGATTTGTTTAGAGAGCTAAATGACGGTGAAATTGAAAATCACTACAAAATGAACTCTGAAAATGTTGGAACTGGGCATGGTATCATCATTTCGCCCGCACAGCATGTGCAAAAGAGTAGAGAGGGTCACGGCGAAAACTGGACGCACCTGCGTGTATAAACTGGACAATCTCTTTCGGAGTATCAGGGTTTCGGACGAGAACTCATCTGTTACACGGGCACTTCAATGTTTTCTAAACTTTTTTGAACTGCAGCCTATTTTTGCGTTCAGTATGCATCATTCAAAGCGACGTCATCAATTTCCAACACGTTCTGACATCATTTGCTGTTTTGCAGTCATTTACCGATTTGTTTAGGGAGCTAAATGACGGTGAAATTGAAAATCACTACAAACTGAATTCTGAAAATGTTGGAACTTGGCATGGTATCATCATTTCGCCCGCATAGCATGTGCAAAAGAGTAGAGAGGGTCACGGAGAAAACTAGACGCACCTCGTGTACAAACTGGACAATCTCTTTCGGAGTATCTGGGTTTCGGACGAGAACTCATCTGTTACACGGGCACTTCAATGTTTTTTAAACTTATTTGAACTCCAGCCTAGTTTTGCGTTCAGTATGCATCATTCAAAGCGACGTCATCAATTTCCAACACGTTCTGACATCATTTGCTGTTTTTCAGTCATTTACCGATTTGTTTAGAGAGCTAAATGACGGTGAAATTGAAAATCACTACAAAATGAACTCTGAAAATGTTGGAACTTGGCATGGTATCATCATTTCGCCCGCATAGCATGTGTAAAAGAGTAGAGAGGGTCACGGCGAATACTGGACGCACCTCGTGTACAAACTGGACAATCTCTTTCGGAGTATCAGGGTTTCGGACGAGAACTCTTCTGTTACACAGGACTTCAATGTTGTTTAAACTTATTTGAACTCCAGCCTATTTTGCGTTCAGTATGCATCATTCAAAGCGACGTCATCAATTTCCAACACGTTCTGCCATCATGTGCTATTTTTCAGTCATTTACCGATTTGTTTAGAGAGCTAAATGACGGTGAAATTGAAAATCACTACAAAATGAACTCTGAAAATGTTGGAACTTGGCATGGTATCATCATTTCGCCCGCATAGCATGTGCAAAAGAGTAGAGAGGGTCACGGCGAAAACTGGACGCACCTCGTGTACAAACTGGACAATCTCTTTCGGAGTATCAGGGTTTCGGACGAGAACTCATCTGTTACACGGGCACTTTAATGTTTTTTAAACTTATTTGAACTCCAGCCTATTTTTGCGTTCAGTATGCATCATTCAAAGGGACGTCATCAATTTCCAACACATTCTTACCCCATTTGTTGTTTTTCAGTCATTTACCGATTTGTTTAGGGAGCTAAATGACGGTGAAATTGAAAATCACTACAAAATGAACTCTGAAAATGTTGGAACTTGGCATGGTATCATCATTTCGCCCGCATAGCATGTGCAAAAGAGTATAGAGGGTCACGGCGAAAACTGGACGCACCTCCTGTACAAACGGGACAATCTCTTTCGGAGTATCAGGGTTTCGGACGAGAATTCATCTGTTACACGAGCACTTCAATGTTTTTTAAACTTATTTGAACTCCAGCCTCTTTTTGCATTCAGTATGCATCATTCAAAGCGACGTCATCAATTTCCAACACGTTCTGACATCATTTGCTGTTTTCCAGTCATTTACTAATTTGTTTAGAGAGCTAAATGGCGGTGAAATTGAAAATCACTACAAAATGAACTCTTAAAATGTTGGAAGTTGGCATGGTATCATCATTTCGCCCGCATAGCATGTGCAAAAGGGTAGAGAGGGTCACGGCGAAAATTGGACGCACCTCGTGTACAAACTGGACAATCTCTTTCGGACTATCAGGGTTTCGGACGAGAACTCATCTGTTACACGGGCACTTCGATGTTTTTTAAACTTATTTGAACTCCAGCCTATTTTTGCGTTTAGTATGCATCACTCAAAGCAACGTCATAATTTCCAACACGTGCTGACATCATTTGCTGTTTTTCAGTCATTTACCGATTTGTTTAGAGAGCTAAATGACGGTGAAATTGAAAATCACTACAAAATGAACTCTGAATATGTTGGAACTTGGCATGGTATCATTATTTCGCCCGCATAGCATGTGCAAAAGAGTAGAGAGGGTCACGGCAAAAACTGGACGCACCTCGTGTACAAACTGGACAATCTCTTTCGGAGTATCTGGTTTCGGACGAGAACTCATCTGTTACACGGGCACTTCAATGTTTTTTAAACTTATTTGACCTCTAGCCTAGTTTTGCGTTCAGTATGCATCATTCAAAGCGACGTCATCAATTTCCAACACGTTCTGACATCATGTGCTGTTTTCAGTCATTTACCGATTTGTTTAGAGAGCTAAATGACGGTGAAATTGAAAATCACTACAAAATGAACTCTGAAAATGTTGGAACTGGGCATGGTATCATCATTTCGCCCGCACAGCATGTGCAAAAGAGTAGAGAGGGTCACGGCGAAAACTGGACGCACCTGCGTGTATAAACTGGACAATCTCTTTCGGAGTATCAGGGTTTCGGACGAGAACTCATCTGTTACACGGGCACTTCAATGTTTTCTAAACTTTTTTGAACTGCAGCCTATTTTTGCGTTCAGTATGCATCATTCAAAGCGACGTCATCAATTTCCAACACGTTCTGACATCATTTGCTGTTTTGCAGTCATTTACCGATTTGTTTATGGAGCTAAATGACGGTGAAATTGAAAATCACTACAAACTGAATTCTGAAAATGTTGGAACTTGGCATGGTATCATCATTTCGCCCGCATAGCATGTGCAAAAGAGTAGAGAGGGTCACGGAGAAAACTAGACGCACCTCGTGTACAAACTGGACAATCTCTTTCGGAGTATCTGGGTTTCGGACGAGAACTCATCTGTTACACGGGCACTTCAATGTTTTTTAAACTTATTTGAACTCCAGCCTAGTTTTGCGTTCAGTATGCATCATTCAAAGCGACGTCATCAATTTCCAACACGTTCTGACATCATTTGCTGTTTTTCAGTCATTTACCGATTTGTTTAGAGAGCTAAATGACGGTGAAATTGAAAATCACTACAAAATGAACTCTGAAAATGTTGGAACTTGGCATGGTATCATCATTTCGCCCGCATAGCATGTGTAAAAGAGTAGAGAGGGTCACGGCGAATACTGGACGCACCTCGTGTACAAACTGGACAATCTCTTTCGGAGTATCAGGGTTTCGGACGAGAACTCTTCTGTTACACAGGACTTCAATGTTGTTTAAACTTATTTGAACTCCAGCCTATTTTGCGTTCAGTATGCATCATTCAAAGCGACGTCATCAATTTCCAACACGTTCTGCCATCATGTGCTATTTTTCAGTCATTTACCGATTTGTTTAGAGAGCTAAATGACGGTGAAATTGAAAATCACTACAAAATGAACTCAGAAAATGTTGGAACTTGGCATGGTATCATCATTTCGCCCGCATAGCATGTGCAAAAGAGTAGAGAGGGTCACGGCGAAAACTGGACGCACCTCGTGTACAAACTGGACAATCTCTTTCGGAGTATCAGGGTTTCGGACGAGAACTCATCTGTTACACGGGCACTTTAATGTTTTTTAAACTTATTTGAACTCCAGCCTATTTTTGCGTTCAGTATGCATCATTCAAAGGGACGTCATCAATTTCCAACACATTCTTACCTCATTTGTTGTTTTTCAGTCATTTACCGATTTGTTTAGGGAGCTAAATGACGGTGAAATTGAAAATCACTACAAAATGAACTCTGAAAATGTTGGAACTTGGCATGGTATCATCATTTCGCCCGCATAGCATGTGCAAAAGAGTAGAGAGGGTCACGGCGAAAACTGGACGCACCTCCTGTACAAACGGGACAATCTCTTTCGGAGTATCAGGGTTTCGGACGAGAATTCATCTGTTACACGAGCACTTCAATGTTTTTTAAACTTATTTGAACTCCAGCCTCTTTTTGCATTCAGTATGCATCATTCAAAGTGACGTCATCAATTTCCAACACGTTCTGACATCATTTGCTGTTTTCCAGTCATTTACTAATTTGTTTAGAGAGCTAAATGGCGGTGAAATTGAAAATCACTACAAAATGAACTCTTAAAATGTTGGAAGTTGGCATGGTATCATCATTTCGCCCGCATAGCATGTGCAAAAGGGTAGAGAGGGTCACGGCGAAAATTGGACGCACCTCGTGTACAAACTGGACAATCTCTTTCGGACTATCAGGGTTTCGGACGAGAACTCATCTGTTACACGGGCACTTCGATGTTTTTTAAACTTATTTGAACTCCAGCCTATTTTTGCGTTTAGTATGCATCACTCAAAGCAACGTCATCAATTTCCAACACGTGCTGACATCATTTGCTGTTTTTCAGTCATTTACCGATTTGTTTAGAGAGCTAAATGACGGTGAAATTGAAAATCACTACAAAATGAACTCTGAATATGTTGGAACTTGGCATGGTATCATTATTTCGCCCGCATAGCATGTGCAAAAGAGTAGAGAGGGTCACGGCAAAAACTGGACGCACCTCGTGTACAAACTGGACAATCTCTTTCGGAGTATCTGGTTTCGGACGAGAACTCATCTGTTACACGGGCACTTCAATGTTTTTTAAACTTATTTGACCTCCAGCCTTTTTTTGCGTTCAGTATGCATCATTCAATGAGACGTCATCAATTTCCAACACGTTCTGACATCATGTGCTGTTTTCAGTCATTTACCGATTTGTTTAGAGAGCTAAATGACGGTGAAATTGAAAATCACTACAAAATGAACTCTGAAAATGTTGGAACTGGGCATGGTATCATCATTTCGCCCGCACAACATGTGTAAAAGAGTAGAGAGGATCACGGCGAAAACTGGACGCACCTGCGTGTATAAACTGGACAATCTCTTTCGGAGTATCAGGGTTTCGGACGAGAACTCATCTGTTACACGGGCACTTCAATGTTTTTTAAACTTTTTTGAACTGCAGCCTATTTTTGCGTTCAGTATGCATCATTCAGAGCGACGTCATCAATTTCCAACACGTTCTGACATCATTTGCTGTTTTGCAGTCATTTACCGATTTGTTTAGGGAGCTAAATGACGGTGAAATTGAAAATCACTACAAACTGAATTCTGAAAATGTTGGAACTTGGCATGGTATCATCATTTCGCCCGCATAGCATGTGCAAAAGAGTAGAGAGGGTCACGGAGAAAACTAGACGCACCTCGTGTACAAACTGGACAATCTCTTTCGGAGTATCTGGGTTTCGGACGAGAACTCATCTGTTACACGGGCACTTCAATGTTTTTTAAACTTATTTGAACTCCAGCCTAGTTTTGCGTTCAGTATGCATCATTCAAAGCGACGTCATCAATTTCCAACACGTTCTGACATCATTTGCTGTTTTTCAGTCATTTACCGATTTGTTTAGAGAGCTAAATGACGGTGAAATTGAAAATCACTACAAAATGAACTCTGAAAATGTTGGAACTTGGCATGGTATCATCATTTCGCCCGCATAGCATGTGTAAAAGAGTAGAGAGGGTCACGGCGAATACTGGACGCACCTCGTGTACAAACTGGACAATCTCTTTCGGAGTATCAGGGTTTCGGACGAGAACTCTTCTGTTACACAGGACTTCAATGTTGTTTAAACTTATTTGAACTCCAGCCTATTTTGCGTTCAGTATGCATCATTCAAAGCGACGTCATCAATTTCCAACACGTTCTGCCATCATGTGCTATTTTTCAGTCATTTACCGATTTGTTTAGAGAGCTAAATGACGGTGAAATTGAAAATCACTACAAAATGAACTCTGAAAATGTTGGAACTTGGCATGGTATCATCATTTCGCCCGCATAGCATGTGCAAAAGAGTAGAGAGGGTCACGGCGAAAACTGGACGCACCTCGTGTACAAACTGGACAATCTCTTTCGGAGTATCAGGGTTTCGGACGAGAACTCATCTGTTACACGGGCACTTCGATGTTTTTTAAACTTATTTGAACTCCAGCCTATTTTTGCGTTTAGTATGCATCACTCAAAGCAACGTCATCAATTTCCAACACGTGCTGACATCATTTGCTGTTTTTCAGTCATTTACCGATTTGTTTAGAGAGCTAAATGACGGTGAAATTGAAAATCACTACAAAATGAACTCTGAATATGTTGGAACTTGGCATGGTATCATTATTTCGCCCGCATAGCATGTGCAAAAGAGTAGAGAGGGTCACGGCAAAAACTGGACGCACCTCGTGTACAAACTGGACAATCTCTTTCGGAGTATCTGGTTTCGGACGAGAACTCATCTGTTACACGGGCACTTCAATGTTTTTTAAACTTATTTGACCTCCAGCCTAGTTTTGCGTTCAGTATGCATCATTCAAAGGGACGTCATCAATTTCCAACACGTTCTGACATCATGTGCTGTTTTCAGTCATTTACCGATTTGTTTAGAGAGCTAAATGACGGTGAAATTGAAAATCACTACAAAATGAACTCTGAAAATGTTGGAACTGGGCATGGTATCATCATTTCGCCCGCACAACATGTGTAAAAGAGTAGAGAGGATCACGGCGAAAACTGGACGCACCTGCGTGTATAAACTGGACAATCTCTTTCGGAGTATCAGGGTTTCGGACGAGAACTCATCTGTTACACGGGCACTTCAATGTTTTTTAAACTTTTTTGAACTGCAGCCTATTTTTGCGTTCAGTATGCATCATTCAAAGCGACGTCATCAATTTCCAACACGTTCTGACATCATTTGCTGTTTTGCAGTCATTTACCGATTTGTTTAGGGAGCTAAATGACGGTGAAATTGAAAATCACTACAAACTGAATTCTGAAAATGTTGGAACTTGGCATGGTATCATCATTTCGCCCGCATAGCATGTGCAAAAGAGTAGAGAGGGTCACGGAGAAAACTAGACGCACCTCGTGTACAAACTGGACAATCTCTTTCGGAGTATCTGGGTTTCGGACGAGAACTCATCTGTTACACGGGCACTTCAATGTTTTTTAAACTTATTTGAACTCCAGCCTAGTTTTGCGTTCAGTATGCATCATTCAAAGCGACGTCATCAATTTCCAACACGTTCTGACATCATTTGCTGTTTTTCAGTCATTTACCGATTTGTTTAGAGAGCTAAATGACGGTGAAATTGAAAATCACTACAAAATGAACTCTGAAAATGTTGGAACTTGGCATGGTATCATCATTTCGCCCGCATAGCATGTGTAAAAGAGTAGAGAGGGTCACGGCGAATACTGGACGCACCTCGTGTACAAACTGGACAATCTCTTTCGGAGTATCAGGGTTTCGGACGAGAACTCTTCTGTTACACAGGACTTCAATGTTGTTTAAACTTATTTGAACTCCAGCCTATTTTGCGTTCAGTATGCATCATTCAAAGCGACGTCATCAATTTCCAACACGTTCTGCCATCATGTGCTATTTTTCAGTCATTTACCGATTTGTTTAGAGAGCTAAATGACGGTGAAATTGAAAATCACTACAAAATGAACTCTGAAAATGATGGAACTTGGCATGGTATCATCATTTCGCCCGCATAGCATGTGCAAAAGAGTAGAGAGGGTCACGGCGAAAACTGGACGCACCTCGTGTACAAACTGGACAATCTCTTTCGGAGTATCAGGGTTTCGGACGAGAACTCATCTGTTACACGGGCACTTTAATGTTTTTTAAACTTATTTGAACTCCAGCCTATTTTTGCGTTCAGTATGCATCATTCAAAGGGACGTCATCAATTTCCAACACATTCTTACCTCATTTGTTGTTTTTCAGTCATTTACCGATTTGTTTAGGGAGCTAAATGACGGTGAAATTGAAAATCACTACAAAATGAACTCTGAAAATGTTGGAACTTGGCATGGTATCATCATTTCGCCCGCATAGCATGTGCAAAAGAGTAGGGAGGGTCACGGCGAAAACTGGACGCACCTCCTGTAAAACGGGACAATCTCTTTCGGAGTATCAGGGTTTCGGACGAGAATTCATCTGTTACACGAGCACTTCAATGTTTTTTAAACTTATTTGAACTCCAGCCTCTTTTTGCATTCAGTATGCATCATTCAAAGCGACGTCATCAATTTCCAACACGTTCTGACATCATTTGCTGTTTTCCAGTCATTTACTAATTTGTTTAGAGAGCTAAATGACGGTGAAATTGAAAATCACTACAAAATGAACTCTTAAAATGTTGGAAGTTGGCATGGTATCATCATTTCGCCCGCATAGCATGTGCAAAAGTGTAGAGAGGGTCACGGCGAAAATTGGACGCACCTCGTGTACAAACTGGACAATCTCTTTCGGACTATCAGGGTTTCGGACGAGAACTCATCTGTTACACGGGCACTTCGATGTTTTTTAAACTTATTTGAACTCCAGCCTATTTTTGCGTTTAGTATGCATCACTCAAAGCAACGTCATCAATTTCCAACACGTGCTGACATCATTTGCTGTTTTTCAGTCATTTACCGATTTGTTTAGAGAGCTAAATGACGGTGAAATTGAAAATCACTACAAAATGAACTCTGAATATGTTGGAACTTGGCATGGTATCATTATTTCGCCCGCATAGCATGTGCAAAAGAGTAGAGAGGGTCACGGCAAAAACTGGACGCACCTCGTGTACAAACTGGACAATCTCTTTCGGAGTATCTGGTTTCGGACGAGAACTCATCTGTTACACGGGCACTTCAATGTTTTTTAAACTTATTTGACCTCCAGCCTAGTTTTGCGTTCAGTATGCATCATTCAAAGCGACGTCATCAATTTCCAACACGTTCTGACATCATGTGCTGTTTTCAGTCATTTACCGATTTGTTTAGAGAGCTAAATGACGGTGAAATTGAAAATCACTACAAAATGAACTCTGAAAATGTTGGAACTGGGCATGGTATCATCATTTCGCCCGCACAGCATGTGCAAAAGAGTAGAGAGGGTCACGGCGAAAACTGGACGCACCTGCGTGTATAAACTGGACAATCTCTTTCGGAGTATCAGGGTTTCGGACGAGAACTCATCTGTTACACGGGCACTTCAATGTTTTTTAAACTTTTTTGAACTGCAGCCTATTTTTGCGTTCAGTATGCATCATTCAAAGCGACGTCATCAATTTCCAACACGTTCTGACATCATTTGCTGTTTTGCAGTCATTTACCGATTTGTTTAGGGAGCTAAATGACGGTGAAATTGAAAATCACTACAAACTGAATTCTGAAAATGTTGGAACTTGGCATGGTATCATCATTTCGGACGCATAGCATGTGCAAAAGAGTAGAGAGGGTCACGGAGAAAACTAGACGCACCTCGTGTACAAACTGGACAATCTCTTTCGGAGTATCTGGGTTTCGGACGAGAACTCATCTGTTACACGGGCACTTCAATGCTTTTTAAACTTATTTGAACTCCAGCCTAGTTTTGCGTTCAGTATGCATCATTCAAAGCAACGTCATCAATTTCCAACACGTTCTGACATCATTTGCTGTTTTTCAGTCATTTACCGATTTGTTTAGAGAGCTAAATGACGGTGAAATTGAAAATCACTACAAAATGAACTCTGAAAATGTTGGAACTTGGCATGGTATCATCATTTCGCCCGCATAGCATGTGTAAAAGAGTAGAGAGGGTCACGGCGAATACTGGACGCACCTCGTGTACAAACTGGACAATCTCTTTCCGAGTATCAGGGTTTCGGATGAGAACTCATCTGTTACACAGGACTTCAATGTTGTTTAAACTTATTTGAACTCCAGCCTATTTTGCGTTCAGTATGCATCATTCAAAGCGACGTCATCAATTTCCAACACGTTCTGCCATCATGTGCTATTTTTCAGTCATTTACCGATTTGTTTAGAGAGCTAAATGACGGTGAAATTGAAAATCACTACAAAATGAACTCTGAAAATGTTGGAACTTGGCATGGTATCATCATTTCGCCCGCATAGCATGTGCAAAAGAGTAGAGAGGGTCACGGCGAAAACTGGACGCACCTCGTGTACAAACTGGACAATCTCTTTCGGAGTATTAGGGTTTCGGACGAGAACTCATCTGTTACACGGGCACTTTAATGTTTTTTAAACTTATTTGAACTCCAGCCTATTTTTGCGTTCAGTATGCATCATTCAAAGGGACGTCATCAATTTCCAACACATTCTTACCTCATTTGTTGTTCTTCAGTCATTTACCGATTTGTTTAGGGCGCTAAATGACGGTGAAATTGAAAATCACTACAAAATGAACTCTGAAAATGTTGGAACTTGGCATGGTATCATCATTTCGCCCGCATAGCATGTGCAAAAGAGTAGAGAGGGTCACGGCGAAAACTGGACGCACCTCCTGTACAAACGGGACAATCTCTTTCGGAGTATCAGGGTTTCGGACGAGAATTCATCTGTTACACGAGCACTTCAATGTTTTTTAAACTTATTTGAACTCCAGCCTCTTTTTGCATTCAGTATGCATCATTCAAAGCGACGTCATCAATTTCCAACACATTCTTACCTCATTTGTTGTTTTTCAGTCATTTACCGATTTGTTTAGGGAGCTAAATGACGGTGAAATTGAAAATCACTACAAAATGAACTCTGAAAATGTTGGAACTTGGCATGGTATCATCATTTTGCCCGCATAGCATGTGCAAAAGAGTAGAGAGGGTCACGGCGAAAACTGGACGCACCTCCTGTATAAACTGGACAATCTCTTTCGGAGTATCAGGGTTTCGGACGAGAACTCATCTGTTACACGGGCACTTCGATGTTTTTTAAACTTATTTGAACTCCAGCCTATTTTTGCGTTTAGTATGCATCATTCAAAGCGACGTCATCAATTTCCAACACGTTCTGACATCATGTGCTGTTTTCAGTCATTTACCGATTTGTTTAGAGAGCTAAATGACGGTGAAATTGAAAATCACTACAAAATGAACTCTGAAAATGTTGGAACTGGGCATGGTATCATCATTTCGCCCGCACAGCATGTGCAAAAGAGTAGAGAGGGTCACGGCGAAAACTGGACGCGCCTCGTGTATAAACTGGACAATCTCTTTCGGAGTATCAGGGTTTCGGACGAGAACTCATCTGTTACACGGGCACTTCAATGTTTTTTAAACTTTTTTGAACTGCAGCCTATTTTTGCGTTCAGTATGCATCATTCAAAGCGACGTCATCAATTTCCAACACGTTCTGACATCATTTGCTGTTTTGCAGTCATTTACCGATTTGTTTAGGGAGCTAAATGACGGTGAAATTGAAAATCACTACAAACTGAATTCTGAAAATGTTGGAACTTGGCATGGTATCATCATTTCGCCCGCATAGCATGTGCAAAAGAGTAGAGAGGGTCACGGAGAAAACTAGACGCACCTCGTGTACAAACTGGACAATCTCTTTCGGAGTATCTGGGTTTCGGACGAGAACTCATCTGTTACACGGGCACTTCAATGTTTTTTAAACTTATTTGAACTCCAGCCTAGTTTTGCGTTCAGTATGCATCATTCAAAGCGACGTCATCAATTTCCAACACGTTCTGACATCATTTGCTGTTTTTCAGTCATTTACCGATTTGTTTAGAGAGCTAAATGACGGTGAAATTGAAAATCACTACAAAATGAACTCTGAAAATGTTGGAACTTGGCATGGTATCATCATTTCGCCCGCATAGCATGTGTAAAAGAGTAGAGAGGGTCACGGCAAATACTGGACGCACCTCGTGTACAAACTGGACAATCTCTTTCCGAGTATCAGGGTTTCGGACGAGAACTCATCTGTTACACAGGACTTCAATGTTGTTTAAACTTATTTGAACTCCAGCCTATTTTGCGTTCAGTATGCATCATTCAAAGCGACGTCATCAATTTCCAACACGTTCTGCCATCATGTGCTATTTTTCAGTCATTTACCGATTTGTTTAGAGAGCTAAATGACGGTGAAATTGAAAATCACTACAAAATGAACTCTGAAAATGTTGGAACTTGGCATGGTATCATCATTTCGCCCGCATAGCATGTGCAAAAGAGTAGAGAGGGTCACGGCGAAAACTGGACGCACCTCGTGTACAAACTGGACAATCTCTTTCGGAGTATCAGGGTTTCGGACGAGAACTCATCTGTTACACGGGCACTTTAATGTTTTTTAAACTTATTTGAACTCCAGCCTATTTTTGCGTTCAGTATGCATCATTCAAAGGGACGTCATCAATTTCCAACACATTCTTACCTCATTTGTTGTTTTTCAGTCATTTACCGATTTGTTTAGGGAGCTAAATGACGGTGAAATTGAAAATCACTACAAAATGAACTCTGAAAATGTTGGAACTTGGCATGGTATCATCATTTCGCCCGCATAGCATGTGCAAAAGAGTAGAGAGGGTCACGGCGAAAACTGGACGCACCTCGTGTACAAACTGGACAATCTCTTTCGGAGTATCAGGGTTTCGGACGAGAACTCATCTGTTACACGGGCACTTCGATGTTTTTTAAACTTATTTGAACTCCAGCCTATTTTTGCGTTTAGTATGCATCATTCAAAGCGACGTCATCAATTTCCAACACGTTCTGACATCATGTGCTGTTTTCAGTCATTTACCGATTTGTTTAGAGAGCTAAATGACGGTGAAATTGAAAATCACTACAAAATGAACTCTGAAAATGTTGGAACTGGGCATGGTATCATCATTTCGCCCGCACAGCATGTGCAAAAGAGTAGAGAGGGTCACGGCGAAAACTGGACGCACCTGCGTGTATAAACTGGACAATCTCTTTCGGAGTATCAGGGTTTCGGACGAGAACTCATCTGTTACACGGGCACTTCAATGTTTTTTAAACTTTTTTGAACTGCAGCCTATTTTTGCGTTCAGTATGCATCATTCAAAGCGACGTCATCAATTTCCAACACGTTCTGACATCATTTGCTGTTTTGCAGTCATTTACCGATTTGTTTAGGGAGCTAAATGACGGTGAAATTGAAAATCACTACAAACTGAATTCTGAAAATGTTGGAACTTGGCATGGTATCATCATTTCGCCCGCATAGCATGTGCAAAAGAGTAGAGAGGGTCACGGAGAAAACTAGACGCACCTCGTGTACAAACTGGACAATCTCTTTCGGAGTATCAGGGTTTCGGACGAGAAGTCATCTGTTACACGGGCACTTCGATGTTTTTTAAACTTATTTGAACTCCAGCCTATTTTGCGTTTAGTATGCATCATTCAAAGCGACGTCATCAATTTCCAACACGTTCTTACATCATTTGCTGTTTTTCAATCATTTACCGATTTGTTTAGGGAGCTAAATGACGGTGAAATTGAAATCACTACAAAATGAACTCTGAAAATGTTGGAACTTGGCATGGTATCATCATTTCGCCCGCATAGCATGTGCAAAAGAGTAGAGAGGGTCACGGCGAAAACTGGACGCACCTCGTGTACAAACGGGACAATCTCTTTCGGAGTATCAGGGTTTCGGACGAGAACTCATGTGTTACACGAGCACTTCAATGTTTTTTAAACTTATTTGAACTCCAGCCTCTTTTTGCATTCAGTATGCATCATTCAAAGCGACGTCATCAATTTCCAACACGTTCTGACATCATTTGCTGTTTTCCAGTCATTTACTAATTTGTTTAGAGAGCTAAATGACAGTGAAATTGAAAATCACTACAAAATGAACTCTGAAAATGTTGGAAGTTGGCATGGTATCATCATTTCGCCCGCATAGCATGTGCAAAAGGGTAGAGAGGGTCACGGCGAAAATTGGACGCACCTCGTGTACAAACTGGACAATCTCTTTCGGAGTATCAGGGTTTCGGCGAGAACTCATCTGTTACACGGGCACTTTGATGTTTTTTAAACTTATTTGAACTCCAGCCTATTTTTGCGTTCAGTATGCATCACTCAAAGCAACGTCATCAATTTCCAACACGTGCTGACATCATTTGCTGTTTTTCAGTCATTTACCGATTTGTTTAGAGAGCTAAATGACGGTGAAATTGAAAATCACTACAAAATGAACTCTGAATATGTTGGAACTTGGCATGGTATCATTATTTCGCCCGCATAGCATGTGCAAAAGAGTAGAGAGGGTCACGGCAAAAACTGGACGCACCTCGTGTACAAACTGGACAATCTCTTTCGGAGTATCTGGGTTTCGAACGAGAACTCATCTGTTACACGGGCACATCAATGTTTTTTAAACTTATTTGAACTCCAGCCTAGTTTTGCGTTCAGTATGCATCATTCAAAGCGACGTCATCAATTTCCAACACGTTCTGACATCATGTGCTGTTTTCAGTCATTTACCGATTTGTTTAGAGAGCTAAATGACGGTGAAATTGAAAATCACTACAAAATGAACTCTGAAAATGTTGGAACTGGGCATGGTATCATCATTTCGCCCGCACAGCATGTGCAAAAGAGTAGAGAGGGTCACGGCGAAAACTGGACGCACCTGCGTGTATAAACTGGACAATCTCTTTCGGAGTATCAGGGTTTCGGACGAGAACTCATCTGTTACACGGGCACTTCAATGTTTTTTAAACTTTTTTGAACTCCAGCCTATTTTTGCGTTCAGTATGCATCATTCAAAGCGACGTCATCAATTTCCAACACGTTCTGACATCATTTGCTGTTTTGCAGTCATTTACCGATTTGTTTAGGGAGCTAAATGACGGTGAAATTGAAAATCACTACAAACTGAACTCTGAAAATGTTGGAACTTGGCATGGTATCATCATTTCGCCCGCATAGCATGTGCAAAAGAGTAGAGAGGGTCACGGAGAAAACTAGACGCACCTCGTGTACAAACTGGACAATCTCTTTCGGAGTATCAGGGTTTCGGACGAGAACTCATCTGTTACACGGGCACTTCGTTGTTTTTTAAACTTATTTGAACTCCAGCCTATTTTTGCGTTCAGTATGCATCATTCAAAGCGACGTCATCAATTTCCAACACGTTCTGACATCATTTGCTGTTTTTCAGTCATTTACCGATTTGTTTAGGGAGCTAAATGACGGTGAAATTGAAAATCACTACAAAATGAACTCTGAAAATGTTGGAACTTGGCATGGTATCATCATTTCGCCCGCATAGCATGTGCAAAAGAGTAGAGAGGGTCACGGCGAAAACTGGACGCACCTCGTGTACAAACTAGACAATCTCTTTCGGAGTATCAGGGTTTCGGACGAGAACTCATCTGTTACACGGGCACTTTAATGTTTTTTAAACTTATTTGAAGTCCAGCCTATTTTTGCGTTCAGTATGCATCATTCAAAGGGACGTCATCAATTCCCAACACATTCTTACCTCATTTGTTGTTTTTCAGTCATTTACCGATTTGTTTAGGGAGCTAAATGACGGTGAAATTGAAAATCACTACAAAATGAACTCTGAAAATGTTGGAACATGGCATGGTATCATCATTTCGCCCGCATAGCATGTGCAAAAGAGTAGAGAGGGTCACGGCGAAAACTGGACGCACCTCGTGTACAAACTGGACAATCTCTTTCGGAGTATCAGGGTTTCGGACGAGAACTCATCTGTTACACGGGCACTTCGATGTTTTTTAAACTTATTTGAACTCCAGCCTATTTTTGCGTTTAGTATGCATCATTCAAAGCGACGTCATCAATTTCCAACACGTTCTTACATCATTTGCTGTTTTTCAGTCATTTACCGATATGTTTAGGGAGCTAAATGACGGTGAAATTGAAAATCACTACAAAATGAACTCTGAAAATGTTGGAACTTGGCATGGTATCATCATTTCGCCCGCATAGCATGTGCAAAAGAGTAGAGAGGGTCACGGCGAAAACTGGACGCACCTCCTGTACAAACGGGACAATCTCTTTCGGAGTATCAGGGTTTCGGACGAGAATTCATCTGTTACACGAGCACTTCAATGTTTTTTAAACTTATTTGAACTCCAGCCTCTTTTTGCATTCAGTATGCATCATTCAAAGCGACGTCATCAATTTCCAACACATTCTTACCTCATTTGTTGTTTTTCAGTCATTTACCGATTTGTTTAGGGAGCTAAATGACGGTGAAATTGAAAATCACTACAAAATGAACTCTGAAAATGTTGGAACTTGGCATGGTATCATCATTTTGCCCGCATAGCATGTGCAAAAGAGTAGAGAGGGTCACGGCGAAAACTGGACGCACCTCCTGTATAAACTGGACAATCTCTTTCGGAGTATCAGGGTTTCGGACGAGAACTCATCTGTTACACGGGCACTTCGATGTTTTTTAAACTTATTTGAACTCCAGCCTATTTTTGCGTTTAGTATGCATCATTCAAAGCGACGTCATCAATTTCCAACACGTTCTGACATCATGTGCTGTTTTCAGTCATTTACCGATTTGTTTAGAGAGCTAAATGACGGTGAAATTGAAAATCACTACAAAATGAACTCTGGAAATGTTGGAACTGGGCATGGTATCATCATTTCGCCCGCACAGCATGTGCAAAAGAGTAGAGAGGGTCACGGCGAAAACTGGACGCACCTGCGTGTATAAACTGGACAATCTCTTTCGGAGTATCAGGGTTTCGGACGAGAACTCATCTGTTACACGGGCACTTCAATGTTTTTTAAACTTTTTTGAACTGCAGCCTATTTTTGCGTTCAGTATGCATCATTCAAAGCGACGTCATCAATTTCCAACACGTTCTGACATCATTTGCTGTTTTGCAGTCATTTACCGATTTGTTTAGGGAGCTAAATGACGGTGAAATTGAAAATCACTACAAACTGAATTCTAAAAATGTTGGAACTTGGCATGGTATCATCATTTCGCCCGCATAGCATGTGCAAAAGAGTAGAGAGGGTCACGGAGAAAACTAGACGCGCCTCGTGTACAAACTGGACAATCTCTTTCGGAGTATCAGGGTTTCGGACGAGAAGTCATCTGTTACACGGGCACTTCGATGTTTTTTAAACTTATTTGAACTCCAGCCTATTTTGCGTTTAGTATGCATCATTCAAAGCGACGTCATCAATTTCCAACACGTTCTTACATCATTTGCTGTTTTTCAGTCATTTACCGATTTGTTTAGGGAGCTAAATGACGGTGAAATTGAAATCACTACAAAATGAACTCTGAAAATGTTGGAACTTGGCATGGTATCATCATTTCGCCCGCATAGCATGTGCAAAAGAGTAGAGAGGGTCACGGCGAAAACTGGACGCACCTCGTGTACAAACGGGACAATCTCTTTCGGAGTATCAGGGTTTCGGACGAGAACTCATGTGTTACACGAGCACTTCAATGTTTTTTAAACTTATTTGAACTCCAGCCTCTTTTTGCATTCAGTATGCATCATTCAAAGCGACGTCATCAATTTCCAACACGTTCTGACATCATTTGCTGTTTTCCAGTCATTTACTAATTTGTTTAGAGAGCTAAATGACAGTGAAATTGAAAATCACTACAAAATGAACTCTGAAAATGTTGGAAGTTGGCATGGTATCATCATTTCGCCCGCATAGCATGTGCAAAAGGGTAGAGAGGGTCACGGCGAAAATTGGACGCACCTCGTGTACAAACTGGACAATCTCTTTCGGAGTATCAGGGTTTCGGACGAGAACTCATCTGTTACACGGGCACTTTGATGTTTTTTAAACTTATTTGAACTCCAGCCTATTTTTGCGTTCAGTATGCATCACTCAAAGCAACGTCATCAATTTCCAACACGTGCTGACATCATTTGCTGTTTTTCAGTCATTTACCGATTTGTTTAGAGAGCTAAATGACGGTGAAATTGAAAATCACTACAAAATGAACTCTGAATATGTTGGAACTTGGCATGGTATCATTATTTCGCCCGCATAGCATGTGCAAAAGAGTAGAGAGGGTCACGGCAAAAACTGGACGCACCTCGTGTACAAACTGGACAATCTCTTTCGGAGTATCTGGGTTTCGAACGAGAACTCATCTGTTACACGGGCACATCAATGTTTTTTAAACTTATTTGAACTCCAGCCTAGTTTTGCGTTCAGTATGCATCATTCAAAGCGACGTCATCAATTTCCAACACGTTCTGACATCATGTGCTGTTTTCAGTCATTTACCGATTTGTTTAGAGAGCTAAATGACGGTGAAATTGAAAATCACTACAAAATGAACTCTGAAAATGTTGGAACTGGGCATGGTATCATCATTTCGCCCGCACAGCATGTGCAAAAGAGTAGAGAGGGTCACGGCGAAAACTGGACGCACCTGCGTGTATAAACTAGACAATCTCTTTCGGAGTATCAGGGTTTCGGACGAGAACTCATCTGTTACACGGGCACTTCAATGTTTTTTAAACTTTTTTGAACTCCAGCCTATTTTTGCGTTCAGTATGCATCATTCAAAGCGACGTCATCAATTTCCAACACGTTCTGACATCATTTGCTGTTTTGCAGTCATTTACCGATTTGTTTAGGGAGCTAAATGACGGTGAAATTGAAAATCACTACAAACTGAACTCTGAAAATGTTGGAACTTGGCATGGTATCATCATTTCGCCCGCATAGCATGTGCAAAAGAGTAGAGAGGGTCACGGAGAAAACTAGACGCACCTCGTGTACAAACTGGACAATCTCTTTCGGAGTATCAGGGTTTCGGACGAGAACTCATCTGTTACACGGGCACTTCGATGTTTTTTAAACTTATTTGAACTCCAGCCTATTTTTGCGTTCAGTATGCATCATTCAAAGCGACGTCATCAATTTCCAACACGTTCTGACATCATTTGCTGTTTTTCAGTCATTTACCGATTTGTTTAGGGAGCTAAATGACGGTGAAATTGAAAATCACTACAAAATGAACTCTGGAAATGTTGGAACTTGGCATGGTATCATCATTTCGTCCGCATAGCATGTGCAAAAGAGTAGAGAGGGTCACGGCGAAAACTGGACGCACCTCGTGTACAAACTGGACAATCTCTTTCGGAGTATCAGGGTTTCGGACGAGAACTCATCTGTTACACGGGCACTTTAATGTTTTTTAAACTTATTTGAAGTCCAGCCTATTTTTTCGTTCAGTATGCATCATTCAAAGGGACGTCATCAATTTCCAACACATTCTTACCTCATTTGTTGTTTTTCAGTCATTTACCGATTTGTTTAGGGAGCTAAATGACGGTGAAATTGAAAATCACTACAAAATGAACTCTGAAAATGATGGAACATGGCATGGTATCATCATTTCGCCCGCATAGCATGTGCAAAAGAGTAGAGAGGGTCACGGCGAAAACTGGACGCACCTCGTGTACAAACTGGACAATCTCTTTCGGAGTATCAGGGTTTCGGACGAGAACTCATCTGTTACACGGGCACTTCGATGTTTTTTAAACTTATTTGAACTCCAGCCTATTTTTGCGTTTAGTATGCATCATTCAAAGCGACGTCATCAATTTCCAACACGTTCTTACATCATTTGCTGTTTTTCAGTCATTTACCGATATGTTTAGGGAGCTAAATGACGGTGAAATTGAAAATCACTACAAAATGAACTCTGAAAATGTTGGAACTTGGCATGGTATCATCATTTCGCCCGCATAGCATGTGCAAAAGAGTAGAGAGGGTCACGGCGAAAACTGGACGCACCTCCTGTACAAACGGGACAATCTCTTTCGGAGTATCAGGGTTTCGGACGAGAATTCATCTGTTACACGAGCACTTCAATGTTTTGTAAACTTATTTGAACTCCAGCCTCTTTTTGTATTCAGTATGCATCATTCAAAGCGACGTCATCAATTTCCAACACGTTCTGACATCATTTCCTGTTTTCCAGTCATTTACTAATTTGTTTAGAGAGCTAAATGACGGTGAAATTGAAAATCACTACAAAATGAACTCTGAAAATGTTGGCAGTTGGCATGGTATCATCATTTCGCCCGCATAGCATGTGCAAAAGGGTAGATATGGTCACGGCGAAAATTGGACGCACCTCGTGTACAAACTGGACAATCTCTTTCGGAGTATCAGGGTTTCGGACGAGAACTCATCTGTTACACGGGCACTTCGATGTTTTTTAAACTTATTTGAACTCCAGCCTATTTTTGCGTTCAGTATGCATCACTCAAAGCAACGTCATCAATTTCCAACACGTGCTGACATCATTTGCTGTTTTTCAGTCATTTACCGATTTGTTTAGGGAGCTAAATGACGGTGAAATGGAAAATCACTACAAAATGAACTCTGAATATGTTGGAACTTGGCATGGTATCATTATTTCGCCCGCATAGCATGTGCAAAAGAGTAGAGAGGGTCACAGCAAAAACTGGTGACGCACCTCGTGTACAAACTGGACAATCTCTTTCGGAGTATCTGGGTTTCGGACGAGAACTCATCTGTTACACGGGCACTTTAATGTTTTTTAAACTTATTTGAACTCCAGCCTAGTTTTGCGTTCAGTATGCATCATTCAAAGCGACGTCATCAATTTCCAACACGTTCTGACATCATTTGCTGTTTTTCAGTCATTTACCGATTTGTTTAGAGAGCTAAATGACGGTGAAATTGAAAATCACTACAAAATGAACTCTGAAAATGTTGGAACTTGGCATGGTATCATCATTTCGCCCGCATAGCATGTGTAAAAGAGTAGAGAGGGTCACGGCGAATACTGGACGCACCTCGTGTACAAACTGGACAATCTCTTTCGGAGTATCAGGGTTTCGGACGAGAACTCTTCTGTTACACAGGACTTCAATGTTGTTTAAACTTATTTGAACTCCAGCCTATTTTGCGTTCAGTATGCATCATTCAAAGCGACGTCATCAATTTCCAACACGTTCTGCCATCATGTGCTATTTTTCAGTCATTTACCGATTTGTTTAGAGAGCTAAATGACGGTGAAATTGAAAATCACTACAAAATGAACTCTGAAAATGTTGGAACTTGGCATGGTATCATCATTTCGCCCGCATAGCATGTGCAAAAGAGTAGAGAGGGTCACGGCGAAAACTGGATGCACCTCGTGTACAAACTGGACAATCTCTTTCGGAGTATCAGGGTTTCGGACGAGAACTCATCTGTTACACGGGCACTTCAATGTTTTTTAAACTTATTTGAACTTCAGCCTATTTTTTGCGTTCAGTATGCATCATTCAAAGCGACGTCATCAATTTCCAACACGTTCTGACATCATTTGCTGTTTTTCAGTCATTTACCGATTTGTTTAGAGAGCTAAATGACGGTGAACTTGAAAATCACTCCAAAATGAATACCGGAAAATAAATAATGCAGAAAAGAAAAAAAACTATATAATTTTTTTATATTCACAAAGAAACTAAATACAGCAAAAAAAATACTCGGAAATAAATAGAAGAAAATTATATATATAATTGTTGGGGCGCTGCCCGCTGGGCCTGCCAACCCTAGTGTTTGCAAATACAGGCCCAGAAGGGCTAGAAGGCTCAACGGGCAGGGCGCCAACGTTAGGCCCAGAAGCCTGCTATAGAGAGGAGTTCGAGACAGCAGCCGCGCCGGGGATTTTAAACTGGTGCGGGCGCCCCTCGGCTAGCGAGGTGGGACTAAACTTGCCGCACCGCTCCTGCGCCAGTACCGGGTCGTGGCTCCAACCGGTACTAAAGGGGGGCCTTTAGTACCGGTTGGAGCCACGAACCGGTACTAAAGGGGCAGTTTCCCGCCCCTTGGCCTGGCGAAAATTGGCCTTTAGTACCGGTTGGTGGCTCCATCCGGTACTAAAGGCCCTTCCTATATATATGGCACTTACGAAAAATTCAGTTTCATCGACCACCACTTCTTCTCCAACTACTTCGCGCGACATCGCCGCCCCCGCCGCCCGTCGTCGCCGTCACCGCCGTCGCCCTCACCGCCCGTCGTCGCCGTCACCGCCGTCGCCCTCACCGCCCGTCACCGCCGTCGCCCCCGCCGTCCGTCGCCGCCGCCTCGTACCACGTCCCCGTCTCGATCGCGCCGTCGCCCCCGGCCTGCCGCTCGTCGTCGCGCCATCCCCGTCGCATCGCCGTCTCGCGCCGCCGCCTGTATGCCGCCGCCCCCCACTCGTACACACACACACACATACACACACACATATTGTTTTTACTTATTTTCTGTTTTCTGTTCTTTAGATTAATGTTAGATAAATTACGTAGATAAGAATGTTAGAATGTTAATGTTAGATGAATTATATGGAAAAGATGTTAAATATTAATGTCAATTTTACATGAATTAGCTAGATATTAATTAGGTATATATATGAGATTTGAACTAGTTGAATTAATATAACTAGTTTATTTTTAGTATGAAAATTAATAGAACAAGTTTATTTTTAGTAAGAAAATTTAGGTATATGAGATTATTTAAAATATTTGAATTAATATAAATATTTTATTTTTAGTAAATGCTTAGTTGAACTAGTTGAATTAGTAGAACTAGTTTATTTTTAGTAAGAAAATTTAGGTATATGAGATTTGATGATCTAATTAAAATATTACTATATATATAGCTACTTTATATATTTTAGTAAGAAAATTAATAGAACTAGTTTATTTTTAGTAAATTCTTTGTTGAATTAGTTGAATTAATTGAACTAGTTTATTTTTAGTAAGAAAATTTAGATATCTGAGATTTGATGACCTAATTAAAATATTACTATATGGAACTAGCTACTTTATTTTAGTAAGAAAATTAATAGAACACGTTTATTTTTATTAAAATGCTTAGTTGAATTAGTTGAATTAATCGAACTAGTTGAACTAATAGAAGCAGTTGAATTAGTTGAATTAATAGAACTAGTAAGTGTTTAATGTTTCACCTATATGAACATAGGAAATGTCGTCTGACGACGAAAAAGATTTCATTAAGTGCGAATTCTGTGAAGACCAGCGCGGCCTGTGCGACAGAAATTTCCTTGTTGATGATAGGCGCTTCAGCATCAAGCTGGATGAGTCCTTCGAAGTGGATACAGTAAGTCACAACGACAAGTCTTTTTTCGTAATTAAGCATGACTTATATATGCTTCATTTGCTTCAACTTATAATTTTAAATTTTCACTATTCTACTAGCGCATCCCCTGCCATGCAAGAATTTATGTCTTGGATAAGATAGGTTTCAGTGCTATGGAAACTATGGAGATAAAGAGAGTTTACCTGAAGACCGAGCATGCTGGTTGTACTTTCAACGTCAAATTATACAATGCAGACACGTACACCTATTTTGAATGCAAAACTTGGCAAGCACTATGCAAGGCTTATGCATTTGAGCATGATATGGTTATCACCTTTGATATTCGTCCGGAAGATGATATTGAAGGTAATAGGGACATCTGGGTCGATGTGCAGACGCCTCCAGTTCTACCATTATGTGAGTTTCTCAACCATATTTATGTCTTTGATATTGTTTATTCAAAAATAGTTGACAACTAATTTCTATTGACAGCTTATTTCCATTCAAGCAAACATGTCCGGCGCTTGGTAGACAGGACCTACTACTGTCCCGGAGCTGAAGTAAACGGCGAGGAGATAAGTCATTATGTTTCATGGCTTGAGGATCTTGATGCTGTTAAGAGAAATCATTTTTCTGAATTTGAAAATCTTAGTACTCAAAACGTGCGACCAATAGTGATCGTATTGAACTACGGTCACATGTATTTAGGAAAGATGTTAAGATTTTTACTATTAGTCCTCAGTGCATCTTTTGCATACATTATTTTTCAAGCTAAACTTTCATTGCTAAGTATATTAATTACTATACGATGTTCTTCAACAGGGACTCCCGATGACAGTTGTGCCTTAGTGGATCGAGACTAAAGGTCGCATGTCAATTGTTAGCTTACGACCAAGATATCCTACAGTGCACATGAGTGCATTCAGGATTTCTGAATGCGATGAATGCTTAATAGTGAAAGATTGGAGCAAAATTGTTAACAATCGCAGAGAAGTACTAGGGGGCAGCAATCAGAAGCGCAGCCCACGATTAGGAGACAGGTTCATCTGCATGCTCCAATATGATGAATCAGGAGATCTATACATGTTATATGCTATTTTACCTGAGAGAGAGCAGCAGGAGTGATTTAGCTAGTTATCATGCTCTTAGTACTTGTTGTCATCTCATGCGTGTCCGTGTTCTTCGTCCTAAACTTAATCTCAAAGAGTGATTTGCTTTTGTGGTGTTATGAACGCTTATAATATCATGACCATGTTGAACTCGATGATATCTTTGCTCGCTAGTATATACTGTTGTTGATGATGATATGATGCAAGAGTTTTTATATTAATATGATGATGATGATGATGATGAGTTATTATATCATTTATGAAAGAAACCGCATATTAGTTTCAACTGGATGGATCCTAGCTAAGTGATCAAGTATATGCCATATCCATATTACTTAGATCACTAAGTGATCAAGTAATATGGATATGGCATATACTTGATCACTTAGCTAGGATCCACATGCATCCAGTCGAAACTAATCTGTGGTACTTTCGCCTAATGATTTAACAACTCATTATAATGTAAAACAATCACTAAATTAAATTGAAAACACAAAACTAAAGGAAAAATTAAAATTAAAAACAAAACACACCCAAACATTTAGTACCGGTTGGTGTTACCAACCGGTACTAATGTCCTACACGCACCCGGGCCTGGCTCGTGCCACGTGGTGGCACGTTAGCGCCGGTTCGTGCCAAACCGGTACTAAAGGGGGGGGGGCCTTTAGTCTCCACTCCATAGTGCCGATTGCAGAACCGGCACTAAAGGCCCTTACGAACCGGTGATAAAGGCCGGTTCTGCACTAGTGTAACAGGGCGACGAGAAGGGGATCGCCAGGTAGGATTATGCTATGCGATGCTACTTGGTGAACTTGCCATCTACTCTCTTCTACATGCTGCAAGATGGAGGTGGCCAGAAGCGTAGTCTTCGACAGGATTAGCTATCCCCCTCTTATTCTGGCATTCTGCAGTTCAGTCCACCGATATGGTCCTTTACACATATACCCATGCATATGTAGTGTAGCTCCTTGCTTGCGAGTACTTTGGATGAGTACTCACGGTTGCTTTTCTCCCTCTTTTCCCCCTTTCCTTTCTACCTGGTTGTCGCAACCAGATGCTGGAGCCCAGGAGCCAGACGCCACTGTCGACGACGACTCCTACTACACCGGAAGTGCCTATTACTACGTGCAGCCCGCTAACGACGACCACGAGTAGTTAGGAGGATCCCAGGCAGGAGGCCTGCGCCTCTTTCGATCTGTATCCCAGTTTGTGCTAGCCTTCTTAAGGCAAACTTGTTTAACTTATGTCTGTACTCAGATATTGTTGCTTCCGCTGACTCGTCTATGATCGAGCACTTGTATTCGAGCCCTCGAGGCCCCTGGCTTGTATTATGATGCTTGTATGACTTCTTTATGTTGTAGAGTTGTGTTGTGATATCTTCCCGTGAGTCCCTGATCTTGATCGTACACATTTGCGTGCATGATTATTGTACGATTGAATCGGGGGCGTCACAAGTTGGTATCAGCGCCGACTGCCTGTAGGAATCCCCCTTCCAAACTCCTTGGCCGAAGTCGAGTCTAGACATTGCTAAACTTTTACTAACATGGTTGTGTGCCTTACGGGCCCACGTCGCCATTGGGTGCCATTAGGATCTTTTATTCCTCGTCTATACTCTGGGACTCTAAGCTCTCTTCTATTCGGGTTAAATGATTTTCCTAAAAACAAAACTAACTTTAGGTTCTCGAAAATACTATCTCCCGGAGAGCCCCTCACTTCAGATGATCGTCTACTGCACGTGAAGATCCTGAAGATACTCTCCGCTGTTAACCCGATATCCCCTTATGGATAACTACCTACAATTGTCATTCATACCTTCATTCTCAGTTGCATTTGTTATTACAAGATGCCCTAAATTGCTCTCCGTTGTTCCGAAAATCCTTTAAGCTCACTGCCTTGCAGTTCTTTACCACATGAATACCCCTATTGAAGATTCCTCACACTTATTGAGTATCCGTTCATCCCCAGTTGTTCGTATGCTTCATAAGATACTCTAAAATACTATCCGACCTTCTGAGCATCCTCTTCGAACTATTGCTCTGCAAATACTTGTATGCTTACATTATGGATGCTCCCATATCACTAGCAATATTCATTAGTATCTTTTGACACTATCATTTTGATCCTATTGATTCAAGATGTGTGCGAATGCACACAATCATCAATCGACCCTTCTAAATTATCTTTCCGGCTTAGACGTCATTTTGAACATGAGCTGGTTCTCGACCAAACTATTTGTCGTCGATTGTGCATCGGGTCTATTCAGTTTATCCATCATTGATCAGAGCATCTGCTTCTGATCCTTCGTTTTGGAAATCATAATTTCTTTGTTATCTAAGCATCCAATTATTAAGATGCTCTATAATCTGACGCCCTTGCATTATTTCTTCCTTTGATTGAGTACTGATACTCACATCAGCTTCGTTGTGGATCGCCCGATCCATTGTTGGATTTCATCCGACATCGTCCTTCATATTCAATAACCTTGTGAGCCTTTCCATGGGTATATAATGCCTTTGGTAAATTGTATCTTCTACTTTGTCAACCATGCTCTACCCTTGAACTTGTGTTATTTACTTCTGAAGTTCGTGGTATATGTTCTAAGAAGCCCCGATGGCTTGAACCTATGCCTTCCTTAATATGTGTGAACTCGAAAGTTTTCACGAGTCATACTCTTCTGGTATTTTGCCATATAAAATTTCAACACTACAACTTCATCGAACACGAGAAGTAAATGAAAGGATATGCATTGGAGAAGTGGGAGTCGACCTTGAACTTTGTGTTCATGCCCATGGACACGATGTAGATCTTCTCATCGAAGCTTCTTTTAAAATTAGTTATTCCCTTGGTATAAGTTCATCTTATATCTGGCATCTGGCCTTTTGCAATCGTGGTTCCGACCACATTCTCCTTTAAATACCATTTCTCGTGCAAGTTTAAGCACTTGTCTTCTGCAGAGCAATACCCAGTCCAACCTCTATTATTGATCTGTCGTCGAGTATTACCCCCTGGTATCTCGAGATTATCACAGAACTGCATAACCTCTTATGAGTTCTTCATCAAGTACTACATTCTCAATTATTCCAATTTTTCACCGGCCCTGAGTTATTAAACACTCAAAGACACCAATAATTGAACTGAGTCCGCACTATGTTTCAACAACTTTTAGTAATCTTCTTTACTTACGAGTTTGTACTCGATCACGTCATTTCTAGCTTGATCGGCTATATCAGTATCGTGCTGATTTTAGCTGTGCTACATGGTCCTTATTCCTGGAGCACAACTTTCGACGATGAGCTAAGCTTATGTGGATCTTCCTCATCTTATTGTTTCACCTCCAACAACAAGCTTGGTTTGGAGTTTGTGTCGTACCCTTGGTTCCATTAACCTTTCACTTCATCATTCCTTTGACTTGATGTCATCGCCGATCGATCACATCTTTGTGGAGCCTCTCGACAAAATTTGCCGTGATCATCATCAACATTTTGACTCCTTCTAGGATATCAATCGAATTCATGATGGTAAGTGCCATCCTCGTCCCTTGGTAATTTGAGTTACCATCGACAACATCCTTATCTTCCTTTCACCACAAACTTGTTCATGTTGAGGATGCAACTTGCTATCGAGCTTGTATTATGTTCTACCTTGAAGTATTACCATCTTTTATGTCAAGAATGTGGTGAGAATTTCACCACCCCTTAGGAATTCTTGATATAGTAATACTTCTCGCCATCTCCAGTCATACCTTGGTCCCATGTTGTTTCTAACCGGAATACCGACGATTGAACTGTGGTGTGTAAAGTTCAAAATTACTAGCAACCTTATTGCTTTTAAGATAATGAACAATAGTTTCATCCCTTGTGTATTGGTTATTGAATCACCATTCTAAACATTGATCATGCTACCTAAGCCCATATTATAGGTGCACCTTCCAACCAATGGTTAATGGTGTATGTTTTCCTCGAGCATACATCATTATACCATTGGATCTGACAAATGTTATCTCCTTGTTCACATAATTGTGCAAATCCATCTTTTTGGATATCTCGTTGAAATATCGTCGAGTCCATCAGCCATCTCCTTGTCCTCTCCTTGGTTAAATGATGAACTCTTGTTTTGGAACTCGCTTCCATAGTTCATTTCCCGAGAATCTTACAATGACATCTCGACAATTTGTGTTGCACCTTTTCTTCTCAGACATCCTGAGTCTGAGGTATCCTGGCACCAATCAGATCTGAATCTCGGTCAGATATGATGGTTGGAACATATTTCCAGGAGTTATGACATCTTTACCTGACCCGGTAAGGTGGTGTCTTTGCTTAGCACCCCTGGCCTGAGGCCCTATTGTTATAGATTCCTTTTCAGCAAGGTTATCCTTTCTTCCATGAGCAAATTGTAAGACTTATTCTATAAGTTCTTCCTGATGGATCCTTTGTGTTTCCAAAGTCCGATCTTTACCCAATGACCATGTCAATGCTATCTCGAAGCATGTCTGTGGTACTCCGATTTTCGACAAGAACATTTGAAGCCTAATGCTAAATGTTTTCTTGCTCAATTATCCAAACACCGTTGTATGGGTAATGTCATGAAATTTCTCTCCCCTTACCTAAAGAGTTTTCTACATTATATCCTGTCATGGATATCATACTCTGCTTGTCCTTGGGAAGGATATACCCCTGAAATATGTGTTTAAACACATTTTTCCTTCCATTGTTCCGATTAAATCTGATAAACAATTTTCCTTTCCGTTGTTTTGTTTAACCTTTCTGGTGATCTATATGATATAAGTAGTAATATTTCCCTGATTATGTCAACACCTCGGTGTACAACCTTGTCAGTAAGACCCTGTTACTACGGTTGACAGCAATCCGGTAACCACCGATGGAAGAGAACTTTGCCTATTGGTCCGCCTCGTTTCAACGAGCAGGAAAATGGTTCTCTTCGTCCCTCGCCCTTGGTACCAGCATTGTTGCCATCATAACTGGCAGGCTACCCTCTGACATGCCATGCTATCATGACCATACAAGATGTTGCTGCCCCTCTTACTTTAACCCACATGGTGGGCCCATAACCCACAGTTCCACAAGATCAAAACCTGACTCTCCTGTACACCTTGTTGTCAGAGTTATTCCTCGCGCTTGACTTTGTATGTAATTCATGGGCCACCTGCCTAGTGATCTATGTTGGAAATATGCCCTAGAGGCAATAATAAAAGGTTATTATTATATTTCTTTGTTCATGATAATTGTCTATTATTCATGCTATAATTGTATTGTCCGGAAATCGTAATACATGTGTGAATACATAGACCACAACGTGTCCCTAGTAAGCCTCTAGTTGACTAGCTCGTTGATCAACAGATAGTCATGGTTTCCTGACTATGGACATTGGATGTCATTGATAACGGGATCACATCATTAGGAGAATGATGTGTGGACAAGACCCAATCCTAAGCATAGCATAAAAGATCGTGTAGTTTCGTTTGCTAGAGCTTTTCCAATGTCAAGTATCTTTTCCTTAGACCATGAGATCGTGCAACTCCCGGATACCGTAGGAGTGCTTTGGGTGTGCCAAACGTCACAACGTAACTGGGTGACTATAAAGGTGCACTACGGGTATCTCCGAAAGTGTCTGTTGGGTTGGCACGGATCGAGACTGGGATTTGTCACTCCGTGTGACGGAGAGGTATCTCTGGGCCCACTCGGTAATGCATCATCATAATGAGCTCAATGTGACTAAGGCGTTAGTCACGGGATCATGCATTGCGGTACGAGTAAAGAGACTTGCCGGTAACGAGATTGAACAAGGTATTGGGATACCGACGATCGAATCTCGGGCAAGTAACATACCGATTGACAAAGGGAATTGCATACGGGATTGATTGAATCCTCGACACCGTGGTTCATCCGATGAGATCATCGTGGAACATGTGGGAGCCAACATGGGTATCCAGATCCCACTGTTGGTTATTGACCGGAGAGGCGTCTCGGTCATGTCTGCATGTCTCCCGAACCCGTAGGGTCTACACACTTAAGGTTCGGTGACGCTAGGGTTGTAGAGATATATGTATGCGGAAACCCGAAAGTTGTTCGGAGTCCCGGATGAGATCCCGGACGTCACGAGAGGCTCCGGAATGGTCCGGAGGTGAAGAATTATATATAGGAAGTCAAGTTTCGGCCACCGGGAAAGTTTCGGGGGTTACCGGTATTGTACCGGGACCACCGGAAGGGTCCCGGGGGTCCACCGGGTGGGGCCACCTATCCCGGAGGTCCCCGTGGGCTGAAAGTGGAAGGGAACCAGCCCTTAGTGGGCTGGGGCGCCCCCCTTGGGCCTCCCCCCATGCGCCTAGGGTTGGGAACCCTAGGGGAGCTTCCCCCTTGCCTTGGGGGCAAGGCAACCCCTTCCCCCCTTTGGCCACCGCCCCCCCTTGGAGATCCCATCTCCCAGGGCCGGCGCCCCCCACAGGGGGCCTATATAAAGGGGGGGAGGGAGGGCAGCAAACTACAGCCTTGGGCGCCTCCCTCCTCCCCTGCAACACCTCTCTCTCTCTCTCGCAGAAGCTCGGCGAAGCCCTGCCGGAGACCCGCTACATCCACCACCACGTCGTCGTGCTATTGGATCTCCATCAACCTCTCCTTCCCCCTTGCTGGATCAAGAAGGAGGAGACGTCGCTGCACCGTACGTGTGTTGAACGCGGAGGTGCCGTCCGTTCGGCACTCGGTCATCGGTGATTTGGATCACGGCGAGTACGACTCCGTCATCCACGTTCATTGGAACGCTTCCGCTCGCGATCTACAAGGGTATGTAGATGCACTCCTTTCCCCTCGTTGCTAGTAGACTCCATAGATGCATCTTGGTGAGCGTAGGAAATTTTTAAATTATGCTACGATTCCCAACCGTGGCATCATGAGCCAGGTCTATGCGTAGTTACTATGCACGAGTAGAACACAAAGCAGTTGTGGGCGTTGAGTTTGCCAATTCTTCTTGCCGCTACTAGTCGTTTCTTGTTTCGGCGGCATTGTAGGATGAAGCGGCCCGGACCGACCTTACACGTACACTTACGTGAGACAGGTTCCACCGACTGACATGCACTAGTTGCATAAGGTGGCTAGCGGGTGTCTGTCTCTCCTACTTTAGTCGGAACGGATTCGATAAAAAGGGTCCTTATGAAGGGTAAATAGAAATTGGCAAATCACGTTGTGGTCATACGTAGGTAAGAAAACGTTCTTGCTAGAAACCTACAAACCACGTAAAAACTTGCAACAACAATTAGAGGACGTCTAACTTGTTTTTGCAGCAAGTGCTATGTGCTGTGATATGGCCAGAAGATGTGATGAATGATATATGTGATGTATGAGATTGATCATATTCTTGTAATAGGAATCACGACTTGCATGTCGATGAGTACGACAACCGGCAGGAGCCATAGGAGTTGTCTTTATTATTTTGCATGACCTGCGTGTCATTGAATAACGCCATGTAAATTACTTTACTTTGTTGCTAAACGCGTTAGCCATAGAAGTAGAAGTAATCGTTGGCGTGACGACTTCATGAAGACACAATGATGGAGATCATGATGATGGAGATCATGGTGTCATGCCGGTGACGAAGATGATCATGGTGCCCCGAAGATGGAGATCAAAGGAGCATGATGATATTGGCCATATCATGTCACTATTTGATTGCATGTGATGTTTATCATTTTTTTGCATCTTATTTGCTTAGAACGACGGTAGCAAGTAGGATGATCCCTTATAATAATTTCAAGAAAAGTGTTCACCCTAACTGTGCACCGTTGCGAAGGTTCGTTGTTTCGAAGCACCACGTGATGATCGGGTGTGATAGATTCTAACGTTCGAATACAACGGGTGTTGACGAGCCTAGCATGTACAGACATGGCCTCGGAACACACGCAATACACTTAGGTTGACTTGACGAGCCTAGCATGTACAGACATGGCCTCGGAACACGGAGGACCGAAAGGTCGAGCATGAGTCGTATAGAAGATACGATCAACATGGAGATGTTCACCGATCTTGACTAGTCCGTCTCACGTGATGATCGGACACGGCCTAGTTAAACTCGGATCATGTTTTCACTTAGATGACTAGAGGGATGTCTATCTGAGTGGGAGTTCATTAAATAATTCGATTATATGAACTTAATTATCATGAACTTAGTCTAAAATCTTTACACTATGTCTTGTAGATCAAATGGCCAACGTTGTCCTCAATTTCAACGCGTTCCTAGAGAAAACCAAGCTGAAAGATGATGGCAGCAACTATACGGACTGGGTCCGGAACCTGAGGCTCATCCTCATAGTAGCCAAGAAAGATTATGTCTTAGAAGCATCGCTAGGTGATGCACCAATCCCTGAGAACCAAGACGTTATGAACGCTTGGCAGCAGCGTGCTGATGATTACTCCCTCGTTCAGTGCAGCATGCTTTACAGCCTAGAACCGGGTCTCCAAAAGCGTTTTGAGAAACATGGAGCATATGAGATGTTCGAGGAGCTGAAACTAGTTTTCCAAGCTCATGCCCGGGTCGAGGGATATGATGTCTCCGACAAGTTCTTCAGCTGTAAAATGGAGGAGAACAGTTCTGTCAGTGAGCACATACTCAGAATGTCTGGGTTACACAACCGCTTATCCCAGCTGGGAGTTAATCTCCCGGATGACGCGGTCATTGACAGAATCCTCCAGTCGCTTCCACCAAGCTACAAGAGCTTTGTGATGAACTCCAATATGCAGGGGATGGAAAAGACCATTCCTGAGGTATATTCAATGCTGAAATCAGCGGAAGGGGAGATCATAAAGGAACATCAAGTGTTGATGGTGAATAAAACCACTAAGTTCAAGAAGGGCAAGGGTAAGAAGAACTTCAAGAAGGACGGCAAGGGAGTTGCCGCGCCCGGTAAACCAGTTACTGGGAAGAAGTCAAAGAATGGACCCAAGCCCGAGACTGAGTGCTTTTATTGCAAGGGAAGTGGTCACTAGAAGCGGAACTGCCCCGCTGGTAAACGGTTTATTTTTGATGAATCTCGAACGTGATGTTACACATGTTCATAGTGTGAATACCAAAAGATGTAAAGTTGATAACGATAGTCCCACATACTTGTGGCACTGCCGCCTTGGTCACATTGGTGTCAAGCGCATGAAGAAACTCCATGCAGATGGACTTTTGGAGTCTCTTGATTATGAATCATTTGACACGTGCGAACCATGCCTCATGGGTAAGATGACCAAGACTCCGTTCTCCGGAACAATGGAGCGAGCAACCAACTTATTGGAAATCATACATACCGATGTGTGCGGTCCAATGAGTGTTGAGGCTCGCGGAGGATATCGTTATGTTCTCACTCTCACTGATGATTTAAGTAGATATGGGTATGTCTACCTAATGAAACACAAGTCTGAAACCTTTGAAAAGTTCAAGGAATTTCAGAGTGAAGTTGAGAATCAACGTGACAAAAAATAAAATTCTTACGATCAGATCGTGGTGGAGAATATTTAAGTCACGAATTTGGTACACACTTAAGGAAATGTGGAATAGTTTCACAACTCACACCGCCTGGAACACCTCAGAGAAATGGTGTGTCCGAACATCGTAATCGCACTCTATTGGATATGGTGCGATCTATGATGTCTCTTACTGATTTACCGCTCTCATTTTGGGGCTATGCTTTAGAGACTGCCGCATTCACTTTAAATAGGGCTCCGTAGAAATCCGTTGAGACGACACCGTATGAATTCTGGTTTGGGAAGAAACCTAAGTTGTCGTTTCTAAAAGTTTGGGGATGCGATGCTTATGTCAAGAAACTTCAACCTGAAAAGCTCGAACCCAAGTCGGAAAAATGCGTCTTCATAGGATACCCTAAGGAAACTATTGGGTATACCTTCTACCTCAGATCCGAAGGCAAGATCTTCGTTGCCAAGAACGGGTCCTTTCTGGAGAAGGAGTTTCTCTCAAAAGAATTGAGTGGGAGGAAAGTGGAACTTGATGAGGTGATAGTCACCCCTTCCGAACCGGAAAGTAGCACAGCGTGGGAAAATGTTCCTGTGGTGCCTACACCGACTAGGAAGGAAGTTAATGATGATGATCATGAAGCTTCGGATCAAGTTACTGAACTTCGTAGGTCCACAAGGACACGTTCCGCACCAGAGTGGTACGGCAACCCTGTCCTGGAAATCATGTTGTTAGACAACAGTGAACCTTCGAACTATGAAGAAACGATGGCGGGCCCGGATTCCGATAGATGGCTAGAAGCCATGAAATCCGAGATAGGATCCATGTATGAAAACGAAGTATGGACTTTGACTGACTTGCCCGATGATCGGCGAAACATAGAAAACAAATGGATCTTTAAGAAGAAGACGGACGCGGATGGTAATGTGACCATCTACAAAGCTCGACTTGTCGCTAAGGGTTATCGACAAGTTCAAGGGGTTGACTACGATGAGACTTTCTCACCCGTAGCGAAGCTGAAGTCCGTCCGAATCATGTTAGCAATTGCCGCATACTATGATTATGAGATATGGCAGATGGACGTCAAAACGGCATTCCTTAACGGCTTCCTTAAGGAAGAGTTGTATATGATGCAGCCGGAAGGTTTTGTCGATCCTAAGGATGCTAACAAAGTATGCAAACTCCAGCGCTCAATCTATGGGCTCGTGCAAGCATCTCGGAGTTGGAACATTCGCTTTGATGAGATGATCAAAGCGTTTGGGTTTACACAGACTTATGGAGAAGCCTGTGTTTACAAGAAAGTGAGTGGGAGCTCTGTAGCATTTCTCATATTATATGTGGATGACATACTATTGATGGGAAATGATATAGAATTCTTGGAAAGTATAAAGGCCTATTTGAATAAGTGTTTTTCAATGAAGGACCTTGGAGAAGCTGCTTATATATTAGGCATCAAGATCTATAGAGATAGATCGAGACGCCTCATTGGTCTTTCACAGAGTACATACCTTGACAAGATATTGAAGAAGTTCAGTATGGATCAGTCCAAGAAGGGGTTCTTGCCTGTATTGCAAGGTGTGCAATTGAGCACGGCTCAATGTCCGACCACGGCAGAAGATATAGAAAAGATGAGTGTCATCCCCTATGCCTCGGCCATAGGGTCTATTATGTATGCCATGCTGTGTACCAGACCTGATGTAAACCTTGCCGTAAATTTGGTAGGAAGGTACCAAAGTAATCCCAGCATGGAACACTGGACAGCGGTCAAGAATATCCTGAAGTACCTGAAGAGGACTAAGGATATGTTTCTCGTTTATGGAGGTGACAAAGAGCTCGTCGTAAAGGGTTACGTCGACGCTAGCTTCGACACAGATCTGGATGACTCGAAGTCACAAACCGGATACGTGTATATTTTGAATGGAGGAGCAGGAAGCTGGTGCAGTTGCAAGCAAAGCGTCGTGGAGGGATCTACATTTGAAGCGGAGTACATGGCAGCCTCGGAGGCAGCTCAGGAAGCAGTCCGGATGAAGGAGTTCATTACCGACCTAGGGGTGATTCCCAATGCGTCGGGCCCGATGACTCTCTTCTGTGACAACACTGGAGCTATTTCCCTTGCGAAGGAGCCCAGGTTTCACAGGAAGACCAGGCATATCAAGCGTCTCTTCAACTCCATTCGTGAAAGTGTTCAAAATGGAGACATAGATATTTGTAAAGTACATACGGACCTGAATGTAGCAGATCCGTTGACTAAACCTCTCCCTAGGGGAAAACATGATCAACACCAGGACGCAATGGGTGTTCGATTCATCACAATGTAACTAGATTATTGACTCTAGTGCAAGTGGGAGACTGTTGGAAATATGCCCTAGAGGCAATAATAAAAGGTTATTATTATATTTCTTTGTTCATGATAATTGTCTATTATTCATGCTATAATTGTATTGTCCGGAAATCGTAATACATGTGTGAATACATAGACCACAACGTGTCCCTAGTAAGCCTCTAGTTGACTAGCTCGTTGATCAACAGATAGTCATGGTTTCCTGACTATGGACATTGGATGTCATTGATAACGGGATCACATCATTAGGAGAATGATGTGATGGACAAGACCCAATCCTAAGCATAGCATAAAAGATCGTGTAGTTTCGTTTGCAAGAGCTTTTCCAATGTCAAGTATCTTTTCCTTAGACCAAGAGATCGTGCAACTCCCGGATACCGTAGGAGTGCTTTGGGTGTGCCAAACGTCACAACGTAACTGGGTGACTATAAAGGTGCACTACGGGTATCTCCGAAAGTGTCTGTTGGGTTGGCACGGATCGAGACTGGGATTTGTCACTCCGTGTGACGGAGAGGTATCTCTGGGCCCACTCGGTAATGCATCATCATAATGAGCTCAATGTGACTAAGGCGTTAGTCACAGGATCATGCATTGCGGTACGAGTAAAGAGACTTGCCGGTAACGAGATTGAACAAGGTATTGGGATACTGACGATCGAATCTCGGGCAAGTAACGTACCGATTGACAAAGGGAATTGCATACGGTATTGATTGAATCCTCGACACCGTGGTTCATCCGATGAGATCATCGTGGATAATGTGGGAGCCAACATGGGTATCCAGATCCCGCTGTTGGTTATTGACCGGAGAGGCGTCTCGGTCATGTCTGCATGTCTCCCGAACCCGTAGGGTCTACACACTTAAGGTTCGGTGACGCTAGGGTTGTAGAGATATATGTATGCGGAAACCCGAAATTTGTTCGGAGTCCCGGATGAGATCCCGGACATCACGAGAGGCTCCGGAATGGTCCGGAGGTGAAGAATTATATATAGGAAGTCAAGTTTCGGCCACCGGGAAAGTTTCGGGGGTTACCGGTATTGTACCGGGACCACCGGAAGGGTCCCGGGGGTCCATCGGGTGGGGCCACCTATCCCGGAGGGCCCCGTGGGCTGAAAGTGGAAGGGAACCAGCCCTTAGTGGGCTGGGGCGCCCCCCTTTGGCCTCCCCACATGCGCTTAGGGTTGGGAACCCTAGGGCGGAGCTTCCCCCTTGCCTTGGGGGGCAAGGCAACCCCTTCCCCCCTTTGGCCGCCGCCCCCCCTTGGAGATCCCATCTCCCAGGGCTGGCGCCCCCCAGGGGGCCTATATAAAGGGGGGAGGGAGGGCAGCAAACTACAGCCTTGGGCGCCTCCCTCCTCCCCTGCAACACCTCTCTCTCTCTCTCGCAGAAGCTCGGCGAAGCCCTGCCGGAGACCCGCTACATCCACCACCACGCCGTCGTGCTGTTGGATCTCCATCAACCTCTCCTTCCCCCTTGTTGGATCAAGAAGGAGGAGACGTCGCTGCACCGTACGCGTGTTGAACGCGGAGGTGCCGTCCGTTCGGCCCTCGGTCATCGGTGATTTGGATCACGGCGAGTACGACTCCGTCATCCACGTTCATTGGAACGCTTCCACTCGCGATCTACAAGGGTATGTAGATGCACTCCTTTCCCCTCGTTGCTAGTAGACTCCATAGATGCATCTTGGTGAGCGTAGGAAATTTTTAAATTATGCTACGATTCCCAACAATCTATACTCGTATCAGATGCAATGCTTATTCACATTGCTCTAAACCCCTTCAACACTTTGTTTTAGGCAACGAACGATTGCCTATGCGCTTGAAACTTCTATTTTTGTACCTTCTTACTTTGCTCTCAATAATTTCTTAAGTTGCAATTCGAGAGTTACTTTCCGCCACCTTCGCCGATGTTATCGATCAGATAGTCAACCTTACGGAGGTCCGTTCTCCCGGAATACCCACTCTTCATTCTTTCGTAAGTACGATGGAGTTCCCGAAGATAGGATGACGACTTCATCATGATGACCTGGAGCAAGGGAAATGAAGACATCAACGTACTAGGATGACCTACTCGAGAAGAGCAACCAAGAACGAGAAGATTCGATAGAATATCGTAACCAGAACTTTCCCCCTTACTCCCCTCTTAAATCTCGGGACGAGATTTCTTGTAGTGGAGGAGAATGCTGACGCCCGGATATTTAGGCAGCAGCAAAACCCTGCTAATGATGCCACGTCACCACGATCACTGTTGCTAATCTCACATTACTTCATAACCGATCCAAATTCAAATTTGAAATAGGGGCCAACAACAAAAGTTTTGAAACATTAAAACTAAAATGTTCATCATGTGGCCAATAATCCCTAACTAGTTTTGATGGTGGAACCAACCTTTTACAAAGTGTTTAAATGCCCTGAACTAATTAAAAACAATGGCTAAAATAATAATTTAATTGCTTTTGAGAGTACAAAAATATTAAACTAAACAATTTTTGGTCCAAACTAGGTTTGGCAGTGGCCTATTTTGATAATACTAATTTAGGTGCTAACTTGGTATTTTAAAGAAACTAAACTAACAAAAGTAAATTAAAAGAAAACAGTAAAAAAACATTAATAAACAGAAAGGAAATAAAAAGAGAGAGAGAGAGAACCCCCCTGGCCAACTGGGCCAAACGGCCCAGCCGGCCCGTCACTAACCCAGCCGGCCCACCCATCTCCTCTCCATAACCCCCCTGGGGAAACCCTAGCCCAACCGAACCCCACTTTCCCCACGAACCCATCTCCCCTCGATCCTCCTCCTGAACGCGATCGGGATCGGTGCGCCTTGCCCCTATGCCCATCGTCGGCGCCCCGTCGTCCCTGTCGCCCGTCTCCGACCACCGCCGCCTGAGGCCCCGACGTCGGCGCCGCTCCCCCCCCCCCCCCCGTCGCCCGCCTCGCAGGACGCCGTGCTCGCCGCCCCGACGCCAACCGCCGTCGCCCGGAACCGTCGTCCTCATCCCCACCGCGCCGGACGGCCTCGACCTCCCCCGGCTTCACCGCGCCCTCCACGAGCTCCGTAGTGAGCCTCTCCGACGATCCCCCACCTCCCCCCTCAATCTCGTTGCCGTAACCCCGGCTCCGCGCATGACCTGGTCGCGCCCTCGCTCGCGCACGTCCGCCCGAGGCGCGCCTCTGTACCTGCTGCTGTCGATACTGCCGCCGCTTTCCGCCCCTGCTCGCCATGCGGCGACCGCCGCCACTCGCCATCACTGCACGTCCCGGCCTCCCCACCTGCGTCCTCGCTCGTCCCGCCCCGCATCGCCCCAGCGGCGCCCTGCCACCCACGCCCCGCCTCCGGCCACTCCACCGGCATGCACGCCTACCGCTGTTGGCCAGGACGGCGCCCTACTCCCCGGCCCGCGCGGCTCATCGCCGCACCATCCACGGCCTCCTGCCGCCCGCTTCCCCCCCACGGGTTGCCCGCGGCGCCCGGCGGCCTCGTCCCACTCGGGCGGGCTACGCCCACTCCTCGTGGGCTCCCACCCATTAGCACCGCACCCGCTAAGGCCTCTGGCCATTGACAACCGGGGCCTAGCCCCTGGAACGTAAAAAAATGAATATAAAATAATAATTAAAATAATTAATTAATGAATTAATTAATTAATTAATCCTATTTAACTAATCTAATTAACTAGTTAGTTTAATTAAACAGTAATTAGATTAGTTAAACCCTAATTAGACTAAACAGTCAATGACGAACGGGACCCACACGTCAGTTGACCAGTCAACGCCTCTGTTGACTGCTGACGTCATGATGACATCAGCAAACACTATTCTGGATAATGTTGAATTAAATAAATTAAATAAATTCTAAAAATGATTTAAAACTTTAGAAAATCATATAAAATAAACCGTAGCTGGGATGGAAAAACTTTGGACATGAAAGTTGCTCAGAACGACAAGACGAATCCGGATACGTAGCCTGTTCGTCCGCCACACATCCCTAGCATTGCAAACACACAACTTTCCCCCTCCGGTTCGTCTGTCCGAAAACGCGAAACACCGAGGATATTTTCCCAGATGTTTCCCCCCTTCACCGGTATCACCTCATACCGCGTTAGAACACGTCTAGCTCTGCCTGTTGTCCTGTTATGCACTTGCTTGCTATGTATTTACTGTTTGTCCCCCTCTTCTCTTCGGTAGACCCCGTGACGATGTTGATGCCCCTGTGGTCGACTACGTCACCGACGACCCCTCCTTCTTGTCTGAGCAACCAGGCAAGCCCCCCCCCCTTGATCACCAGATATCGCCTACTCTTCTCTATACTGCTTGCATTAGAAGAGTGTAGCATGTTACTGCTTTCGATTAATCCTATTCTGCTGCATAGCCTGTCATTGTTGCTACAGTTGTTACCCTTACCTGCTATCCTACTGCTTAGTATAGGATGCTAGTGTTCCATCAGTGGCCCTACACTCTTGTCCGTCTGCCATGCTATACTACTGGGCCGTGATCACTTCGGGAGGTGATCACGGGTATATACTATATACTTTATATACATGACACATGTGGTGACTAAAGTCGGGTCAGCTCGTTGAGTACCCGCAAGTGGTTCTGATGAGGGGGCTGAAAGGACAGGTGGCTCCATCCCAGTAGAGGTGGGCCTGGGTTCCTGACGGCCCCCGACTGTTACTTTGTGGCGGAGCGACAGGGCAGGTTGAGACCACCTAGGAGAGAGGTGGGCCTGGCCCTGGTCGGCGTTCGCGTATACTTAACACGCTTAACGAGATCTTGGTATTTGATCTGAGTCTGGCCATTTGGTCTATACGCACTAACCAACTACGCGGGAACAGTTATGGGCACTCGACGTCGTGGTATCAGCCGAAGCCTTCGTGACGTCAGCGACGGAGCGGCGCGCGCCGGATTGGACTGGAACACCTGCTAGGCTAGGTCTGCTTCCGGCCGCCCTCGCAACGTGCAGGTGTGCAATGGGCGATGGGCCCAGACCCCTGCGCCATAGGATTTAGACCGGCGTGCTGACCTCTCTGTTGTGCCTAGGTGGGGCTGCGACGTGTTGATCTTACGAGCCCGGGCATGACCCAGGAAAGTGTGTCCGGCCAAATGGGATCGAGCGTGTTGGGTTATGTGGTGCACCCCTATAGGGAAGTTTATCTATTCGAATAGCCGTGTCCCTCGGTAAAAGGATGACCCGGAGTTGTACCTTGACCTTATGACAACTAGAACTGGATACTTAATAAAACACACCCTTCCAAGTGCCAGATATAACCCGGTGATCGCTCTCTAACAGGGCGACGAGGAGGGGATCGCCGGGTAGGATTATGCTATGCGATGCTACTTGGTGAACTTACCATCTACTCTCTTCTACATGCTGCAAGATGGAGGTGGCCAGAAGCATAGTCTTCGACAGGATTAGCTATCCCCGTCTTATTCTGGCATTCTGCAGTTCAGTCCACCGATATGGTCCTTTACACATATACCCATGCATATGTAGTGTAGCTCCTTGCTTGCGAGTACTTTGGATGAGTACTCACGGTTGCTTTTCTCCCTCTTTTCCCCCTTTCCTTTCTACCTGGTTGTCGCAACCAGATGCTGGAGCCCAGGAGCCAGACGCCACTGTCGACGACGACTCCTACTACACCGGAAGTGCCTACTACTACGTACAGCCCGCTGACGACGACCAAGAGTAGTTAGGAGGATCCCAGGCAGGAGGCCTGCGCCTCTTTCGATTTGTATCCCAGTTTGTGCTAGCCTTCTTAAGGCAAACTTGTTTAACTTATGTCTGTACTCAGATATTGTTGCTTCCGCTGACTCGTCTATGATCGAGCACTTGTATTCGAGCCCTCGAGGCCCCTGGCTTGTATTATGATGCTTGTATGACTTATTTATGTTGTAGAGTTGTGTTGTGATATCTTCCCGTGAGTCCCTAATCTTGATCGTACACATTTGCGTGCATGATTAGTGTACGATTGAATCGGGGGCGTCACAGCCGGCTTCCCATCCGCTAGCCTAGTCGAATAGAACGCAGAAGTTCAGTGTGCTCGGGCTGGAGTAGTCCAAGGTTGGGTGACCCGGTGGGAAGTTGCATATCTCAAGCTTCATTTTGTAGACTATGTTTTTATGGGTTATTTTTTGCTCTAAAAAAATTAAAGAATGACTGACTGGACCTGTCATTTTGTAGGCTATTTCAAGCTTCATTTTGTAGACTATCTCAAGCTTCATTTTGTAGACTATGTTTTTATGGGTAATTTTATCTCTGAAAAAATTAAAGAATAATTGATTGGACCTATCATGGCGATTATATAAACCTACTATGTCTTTATGGGTTATTTTTCCACTAAAAATTAAAGAATGATTGACTTGACCTGTCATGGCGGTTATATATATAAACCTTTTTCAGGTTGCGTACAGGGTATAGGGGGCAGGGTGTTCTTCTCGAGCATGTCTACCTTGTGCGGCTTATAGACGCGGCACACATCTGTGCGCTCCCCGAGGTATATATACTATCCTTTACTGACAATTAGGGGCCCCACACAATCTATCCCTTTGACCCAACAACGAGAAGGGTTTAACCATGATGGTTTCCTATTGATACTAGTAAGGTACACGTGCATTGCACGCATGAGATTTGGTAACCAAATTATGAATAAATACCACACTACAACATGTAAGCTTTGAGTCCTATATGCATGATGTAGATGTTCATTTAATTCTTATAGTTCATCTCATCCAAAATCAATTAGTTTTATAAAAAACTATTTTAAGATTCATGGAATTGTGCATTGTAAAGGGAAAAACAAAAAGTGGCAATTCATTTAGAATAAAAAAGTTTGGGCAATTAAGATATGGAAGATTCTACAGAACAAAGGAGAAGTGCTTGTGTTTTGAGGTTTGTGCATTATGCTTAAGTTCAACCATGGAGTCTTCTAGATTGTACATGTGGCAGAATCTGGTGGAATGTAGATGATATCCAACGGCCAGTAGTGCTCGGATTTGCCATCTCTGTACCATCGGATTGGCTTCATCCAACGACCAACTTTCAAAGCTATTCACACACTATGTAGGTGTATAGATGTATAGATGTATATATATATATATGTGTGTGTGTGTGTGTGTGTGTCCCATGTCAGACAAAATAAAGTGTGGGCGCATGCGTGGGATGACCCCCCCCCCCCCCGCCACCGCCACCTCGAAGTTGGGAAACTGACATCGTACGTATTGAACCAGGCTTGGAGTCAGGTACGGTGTTCAGTTTGTAATGTAGTTGGTGGCCCATCGAAGTTGTGCATTTGGAATTTAAAAACATCATAGACCACCATAACCATACATATTTTCGGTCCGCATGCAGTGTATACGGGGTCCTCTGATCGAACACGTCTCTCTTGTGCGGTTTTTTGTGACGACACACATATCTGTGGGCTCCCCGAGTGTATATATATCATCCCTTTGACTGATAATCAGGGGTATGTGTTGGCCATGAATGGATTCCTCCTAGTTCGTGTTAGGGCCGGTCACCGTCACATGTCGATCAACCAAAGCTCGAGCTCATGCGTTGTCAGGATTCCCTCCCACATGCTCGGATTGCTGGGTTCGACCTACATCAAAGCCTACGTATCTCGTCCTTAACTACCTTGCCTTCACGGTTGTTGTCTGTATCGAGAGGTAGGCACCACATCTAAATTGTACATTACTCTATATTGAAAACACACATCACCCCTTCCCAACGTACATCATTTTGGACCGCATGCAAGAGGTGCTGGTTTTGTGGTCCCTCTCGTGCGATTTTTATGATGGTTCAATCTATTAGCCCAAGCGGTTTCTCGACAACAACAACTGTCAGACCAAACGATAGATTCATTGGTCCGTCTTATGATAGGTCATGCGACATGCATATGTATGACCAAAGTATCGATCATTACGTGCATCCGCCCCGCTGACACGAAGTGGGAGGTGGTGGGCCAAGCATCCTAGCTAGGTACGACATTATATCATTTTATATATCCAAGGGTGCTTTCGGGTTTGCGAGGCAGGTGCCACCAAAGTTATGCATTGTGTATTTAAAGTTTTAAACATCCCCAATATTCCTACATATATTTGGCCACTTCCAGGTAGTTCTTGGCTTCTAGCCCCTCTCATCGATCTTCAGCGACGCGCCCAACCGTGGGCCCGCGCGGTCAAAGTTGTGCATTGGAATTTTGAACATCACAGACCACCCTTTTCACTCATATATATTTGGGCCACATGCTGGTGTGGCTGTATTTTGACCCTCTCTAACATTATTTTTTGTTGCAAAGACTTTGATGAGACACGGGTGCAAGTGCATCTAGTGCCACCCCTAGTTGGTTTTGGATTATATATTGACGACAAACCTGGTTGAGGGACTAATGTGTTTGTGAGAATTGCAGGATAACACAGGTAGTAGTACCTCATTAATTCGGTTTACCTACCGGAGATGACCCCCAAAATGTATGAAGACATTGAAGACAATGGTGGTATGTGAAGACAATCACATCGAAGCTTATGACTCGAGAAGACATTCACGTGAATACTATGGAGTGCGAAGACTTTGTTGTTTTGTTGTTTCCTTTTCTTCTTTGTTGAGTCATAGGAACCACCGTACTATTAAGTGGGGTCCAAGTGAACAAAGTCAGAGTGACTGAAGTGATGCTCAACCAAATCCTATGTCTTCGAGCGAAGACGAAGAGAGCAAATCTTATCCACAGCTGGATGAGTCAGCTTTACTTGTAGCCCAAGTCAAGCTGCCGCGTGTGTTTGAAATCTGACCGTTGGAATACGTGTCAATTCCTTAGTGACCCGGCGTCATTTCGGACAAATCAGGTCGGGTTGCCTAGTGGCTATAAATAGCCCACCCCTACACCATAAATTGGCGGCTGCTCAGAGTTAGTGCACGGCTTTTGTCGTTTGAGAGCAACCCACCTCCGAAGCTTTTGAGACAGAGAAATCCTTGCGAGGACAAAGCCCAAACACCCAGAGCCAAAGAGTGTTAGGCATCACTGAAGTCTTTCTGTCCGTGTGACCTGAAGACTTGTTACACTTGAGGACTGTGAATCCTCCAGTCGGTTAGGCATCACGTTCTGAGCATCCAAGAGTCATTGTGGATCGCCGGTGAACGAAGTCTGTGAGGGTTTGGAAGTCTACCTTGAAGACTTACAAGAGTGATTGGGCGAGGACTGGGTGTCCTTAGCTCAAGGGGAATAAGGTGAAGACACGGTCTTCTGAGTTAAATCTCAGCCTCCTTAACCAGATGTACAGTTGTCACAACAACTGGAACTGGTCCAACAAATCCTTGTCCTCACCAAGCGACTGGTTCTATCTTCTCCCTCTCTTTACTTATAGTTTGTCTTCGTGAAGTCATTGCCTGCCTGCGCTACCAGTTTGACTTCACTGTGTGACTACTATTGTTGTTTGGCTTCATACTATCTTCCTTCCTGATCATTACTACTTAGCTGCTATTAGTCTTCGTGCTTTCTCTTCATTGAATACTTGACTATGGCGTGCCTAGTGTAGTCTACCTTCCGCTGCATGTTGATAGGTTCATCTCCATTGTTTGTCTTCAAAACTTCCATGTTTTGAAGACTTTCATAAAAATCACCTATTCACCCCCCTCTAGTCGATAACTAGCACTTTCAATTGGTATCAGAGCAAGGTACTCCCTTGTTCTGTGTGATGCGGTTTAACCACCTGGAGTTTTAGCTATGTCGATCGCAGGGATAATCAAAGTCTCCGCTGCGTGCCCTGTCTTCGATGGCACTGATTACCCCTACTGGAAGAATAAGATGCATATGCATCTTGAAGCCATTGATGGCGATCTATGGTATGTCGTCAAGAACGGCGTTCCCAAGACTGGTGAAGGTGTCACCCCTGCTGATGTCAAGAAGTTCGTTCAACTGGATTCTACTGCGAAGAACATTATCTGTGGTCATCTGACCAAAGGACAGTATGGTCGTGTGAGCGCTCTGGAAACTTCGAAGCTAGTCTGGGACTGGCTCTCCAAGGTCAATGAAGGCGTCTCAACCCAGAGAGATCAAAGGATCAGTGTTCTTCGCAACCTCTTCAACCGCTTCAAGAGAAACGACAATGAGAATGCCCAGCTCACGTTTGATTGCCTCACTGACATCACAAATGAGCTTCATGCTCTCGGCGCCACTGAGATCACCAAGCATGAATTCGTCAAGACACTCCTGAGATCACTTGACAGCTCGTTTGACACCCTAGCCCTGATGATTCAAGAACGCCCTGACTTCAAGACACTCGATCCGTCTGACATACTTGAGAGGCTCAACACACATGAGTTTCAGCTATCTGAGAAAAGAGATATCTATGGTCCCAACTATGGCCGAACTCGCGCTTTGAAGTCAAAGGCTGTTTCCTCATCTGAAGAAGAATCTGACTACAGTTCTGGTGATCCTGAAGACATTGGAAAGGAGCTTGCTATGCTTGTGAAGAAGTTCAGCAAGAAGAAAGGCTTCAGAAAGTCTTCACGATCCAGCTCAAGAAATGATGAAGCTTCTACTCATGACCACAAGAAGAGAACATGCCACAAGTGCAAGAAGCCTGGTGACTACATCTCTGAGTGTCCGAAGTGGGACAATGAAAACAAGAAGAAGAAAAAGAGCAAGGAATATGATTCTGATGACAAGAAGAAGAACAAATCCTCAAAGTCTTCTTCCAAATCTTCATCGAAGTCTTCATCACACAAGAAGAGCTCATCTGGCAAGACTCCTACTTTTGTTGGCAAGGAGATGGATTTAGAGGAGGAGACTGCTTTTGAGGAGGCGGAGGTGGAGTCTGAGGAGGACTCCGACTCTGGTGTTGCTAGTCTGGCTCTAGCTACAGCTTACGTTGCCAAGTCCATCTTCAACACTGAAGACAATGGCTCCATCACCAACGTTGATGCTAATGACAAGGACGACTCCGCTCCCACCTACTGCTTCATGGCACGTGGTGCCAAGGTAAACTCACGTGATGCTTACTTTCAAACATCAAGTGAAGATGACTTTGATTGTGAATCCAAACCCAGCTACAAAACACTTGCTAAAATTGCAACTGAACAACAGAAAGCTATGGAACATATTCAAAAACTGTTAGACAAAAGCGATGACCTGTTGGATGCGGAAATGACCCGATCTCAGTCCTTAATTGAAGACATAAAAAATCTTCATGTTAAGTACGAGAAACTTGAAAGTCGTCATGACACACTCTCAACAACTCATGAAAAGCTTTCCTACGATTATCTTCAAAGGAAGAACTTGGGAAATTGAAAGCGGCTCATGAAGATCTTCAAAATGAGAATGAGTCACTTCGCGCTCAACAGATCAGTCCCGCTCAGGAAGGATTTGAACCACCATGTCTACAATGCCTTGAGCGTGATAATGCTAGTTCTGTTGCTGAATGTTGTACTGCTGCTACTGGTGCAATATCTTCAACTGTTGATGTGGTAACTAATCCCTCTGCTGAGGATGCCACTACTATTGCTGATGAAAATGCTAGGTTGAAGACATTGCTTGAGACAGGGATGTACAAAAGTCTCAAAGGGCATCAGACACTGTGCGATGTCCTCAAAAAGCAGATTCTGAACCGAAACCCTAGAAAAGAGGGTGTTGGGTTTGAGAGGAAAATGAATGTTGATGGTTCTTACTGGAAGCCTAAGCATTACCCCAAAACCACATGGGTTGCTGCAAAGGGACCTTCAGTAGATCCATCCACCTTATCTGGCTTCACTTGTGCTAACCCAATTATCATTGATGAATCTGATGCAAACTATAAACTGTTTAAGAATCAGAATGGTGAAGTGTTTGCCAGGTACATTGGTACTAACTGCAGGAATGGACCACCTATGAAGAAGATCTGGGTGCCCAAAAAGTGTGTGGAGAATCTTCCTGTGAATGTCATCATGACACCACAAGGGAAGAAGACAAACCCAGAGCAAAGGCTTCATATGGCCCAAAGGCTTCATATAGACACAGGACTCACCCGAGTCACCCTAACACCAATGTTTTGCAGGGAAATTATACAGTACTAGAAAAAGCCCTATTAGTGGCGCACCTGTTTTCGTTAGTAATGGCGCACTATAGGTGCGCCACTATTAACACGCCACTAGTAACAGATAGTAATGGCGCACCTCTGGTGCGCCATTAGTAATCCAGATAGTAATGGCGCACCTCTGGTGCGCCACTACTAACCCTTAGGTGCTCCACTGGTATTCCCTCTAGGTGCGTCACTAATAGCCTTATAGGTGCGCCACTAGTAATAAAGGAAGGTGTGCCACTAATAAGGGCTGAAATGCGCCACTAGTAATGTATTTGGAAAGCAAAAAAATCCAAATTTACAGAAAACAACCTATAAGGAAAAATAATTTAAAAACAAAAAATGAAATAGAATCATAATTTTTATTATAGTAAGAATATTACAATGTCTTCTAAAAATAATCTTCGAGTAATCTTTTCTTCTTTTTCTTTACTTTACCCATGCAAAGAATGATAGAAATATGTGAGAATGAACATTGCAGAGAAGTGAAATTGAGCAATTATTTGCATCCGACATCGAAGATCTAAGATACCTTGAATCATAGACATGGGTCATTTCATGAAGCCAAGAGTCTATGCCATTCAGGATGCATAGTTCCCTGTCAGAAGAACTTAATTATTCAATAAACACAGCCCTAAGCTTTTTACATGAGACAAAACATAAGGTACATGCTTGACGTAAGCTACGGCCACTCTAATCCTGCTAACAACACACATGCAACTAGCTAATCAAGATTACTACTAACATAATTCACCGAAAAGAGCAACAGGTGATGCATCAAAAGGAATCTGGCCAGATCCGATCACATTAGACGAGCCTAGGTGTGTGGATCCGAAAGAAAGTGTGCAGATCTTTGATAAATGAAAGTTAAGGTTAATAATCTAAACTTTAATATTCTGAAATTTGTTACAGTTTAGCCCAAGGAGACATGCTCTATTCCTAAGAAATTAACTATTTAGTGACATAAACGTTGTGATTGATGTGACGATGAAGGAGTTTAAGTTCTGTACCTCATGCATTGCACCACCGTCCAGTGCGGCTCGCTGTGCCGTAGGTCCTCATCTCGATAGTGTGTGCGTTTTGAAATGATATGTGATCTATTCTAGAACCATAACTGAATTCTTCAGCTCCAACGGTTTGATTAAAGCAAGTATAAGCTCCCTCCTTGCACAAAACAAATGAAGGAAGCATACGGTACATCGTTAGAATGTGATTATCATGAAGTACACTATAGTTGTAATAATCCTATATAACTATAAAGTCAATCCCCACTGAACATTTTTCCTTCCCTCACAGCCTACCACATCAGCAAATTACTAACTTCTTTTAGTTGTTCAAAGATGGAAACCAGCACTGATACGTGCAAAGTTCTAAGGACATTGTTTAACCAATAGTAAAATATGTACTTAAATTGTTGGTTCTGAGGACATGGAGTAATAAGCTATAACAAAGTTGCAAAATTATGAGAAGAATAAGAGTAGCAAGTAAAAAACAGGAGCCGCGATACCTTCTAGGGTATTTTGATCTGACAGCATCCAATAAGGGACCTCCATGTTCTCTCAACATGTATCTCAGCCACTCACGAAACCTTGAATCAGAAGTAAAATTCAGTAAAACACCTACACATGTTCTACTGCAACTAGGACATCCTAAGCACTACATAGATTCCTATATACCTAAGCAACTACTGAATCGATCTAAACATCTAAAAATTCAGAGCTTGAACCCTAGGCTAGGGACAGTTCAGTACAGAATGCAGAAGCAGAGCAGAGAGAGAAGAAGGAGGATTACCTGGAGATCTCGATGCAGAAGGAGCGTCGATGCAGTGAAGAGGCGAGGCAGTGAAGGCGTAGCACCATAGTACCATCCATGGCGGAACCCTCTGCTGCACCAGCAGACGACACCAGCCACGGTGGGCACCACAGCGTCGAACGGCGGCACCAGAGACGCCAGCACCACCAGTGTATACGAAAAAAAGTTAGGGCTTGAGCAGCATGTCGGAGAGGTAACTGAAGATAAAATGGAGCTTATGGAAACAATATTCAGAGAGTAGGAGAATAGATCCTAAATTAAAAGGATCCACTAACAGCATAATATTTTTCGCAGATTAGCATGTAAATTTTTTTTGGCAGAACACAGAATGCGCATCTGAATCAATCGAGACGGTGAGATCAATTATTATGGGCATATTCAGTCAATCACGGGCATCATTTAGCAAACAACTATGTAATGAAGCTTAGCAAACAACTATGTAATGAAGCTTAGCAGAAAATAAGAAATGGGAACCAATTATTATGCTCCCTTGAGGCAGTCGATATACAATATATCAGTAGAAGTGTAGAACTACAAGCTTCAGGTTCAATATTATGCAAGGAAGTGCTTTAAGTGTTACATAAGAAAATTAATTGCTTTAGCATTAGCTTTATGGAAGCAAACAAATATCATCCCAGGTAGTAATTTCTTTAGCTAGTCAATCACAATCTCATCAGAAAATCGATCAGGAAAGTGCATGAACCGGGCCTATTGCATCTATAGAGCTGATTTCCATCGATACACAGCAAAACGTGACAAGAAACTGCATTTCTTCTCCCCTAAAAAAATCCTGCAGCTACAAATCAATGCAGCAGATCGACGAATTCGAATCACCTGCGTCGTGCTACCACTGCATCCCGCGGGGGGAGAAGAGGATTGGGGGCTGCCTGTTGGGGTACGACTCGTACCTTGACCAGAAGCTACGGTGGTCGACATCAAGGCGCCGGCGATGCCGCCGGACGCCTCCACCAGCACGGACACGGCATCCAGATGCGAGGTCCCGGCTGGCCTAGGGTTTCATGGCGGCGCACTTGAGGCTCGATTGGAGGCGCGTCCGCGAGGGAATCTGCAGGGGGGCGGCGTCGGAGCTTCCCCGGACGGTGGCGAGGTTCGGGAGGGCTGGTAGGCGGCGGGGCGGAGGTGGGGCGAGGCTGGGTCTCGCACGAGCTCAGGGACAAAGGGGGATTCGGGAGAGGACTGGGAGGCGGATGGGGTAGGAGAGGTCTAGGGCCGGCAGCGGAAGGAGGGCTGCGGTGGCCGGCCGGCGGCGCAGGTGAGGGGACGTGGTGGCTGGCGGCTGTTGGTGGAGGTGAGGAATCGTGAGATGGAGCTCGAGCTATGCGGTGGATAGGTGAGAGGGGAAAAGAAAAGAAAAAGGCGGGCCGGTCGGTGCAGCACATAGCAATGGCGCACCAGGGGCTGGTGCGCCATTGCTAGCCAAAAATGCCCACCTCCCCTGGCTTACCAATGGCGCACCTTTGCCAGGTGCGCCATTGCTAGCTATAATAGCAATGGCGCACCGGGCAAAGGTGTGTCACTGATAAGCCTAGGAAAGGGGGTGGACCAAGGAAAAAATAGCAATGGCCCATTGGACTAAAGGTGTGCCACTACTAAAAAAATAACAATGGCGCACCTGCTTCTGGTGCGCCACTGCTATATTGGACTAAAGGTGCATTGGACTAAAGGTGCGCCACTGCAATGGCGCATTGGACTAAAGGTGCGCCACTACTAAAAAAATAGCAATGGCGCATTGGACTAAAGGTGCGCCACCATGGTGCGCCACTAATAGGGATATTGGCAATAGCCATTTTTCTAGTAGTGATACTCAAACTTATGAATATGAGCGCATGTCATCAAACCGCTATGTTCATAAAACTAAGAAAATTTCTGCTTATTCATATGAGTATCATTCATCTCCTGCAAGGCTATTTGCTAGGGCTCCAAAGCCGAAGTTCTCAGATGCTGCACTTAGACTCATTGCTTTGAAGCCACCCCTGAAAATGTGGGTGGTTAAGAAAACTTAACTCTCTTTTGCAGGGAAAGGTCTCCAGCCGAAAATCAAATGTGTCGGATGCGATTGCTGGGGACCTAAAACATCTTGTAGGGCGCAAGATAAAATGCCCAAATGGTCTTACTATGTATTTTGTTCCTGAATCACTTGCCAATCATCCTATCAGTCCTAACCTTGATTTGAGCTTTGATAATCCTCTTGTCCGTCAAATGTTTATGCTGCACAATACTCTTGGTGAAGCCTATCCCCCAAACTGTACTATAGGGTATGACACCAAAGGCTTCAGAATGGATTATGGACAGCGGATGCACTAATCATATGACTGGTGATCGAAGTCTTCTCATGGACTCAACCTTACGTCCATCTGACAAGAGTCATAGCACATTTGCTGACACTGGTAAAAGCAAGGTATTGGGTCTAGGTAGAGTTGCAATCTCAAAGGATCAACACATGGACAAAGTGATGCTTGTTGAATCCCTTGGTTTCAACTTAATGTCTGTCTCAATGCTTTGTGACTTGAACATGATTGTGATATTTGGAAAATATCGTTGCCTTGTACTAATGGAATCTGACAAGTCTCTAGTCTTTGAAGGGTATCGAAAAGATGATTTGTACATGGTAGATTTCTCAGCAGGACCACAGCTGGCCGTATGTCTTCTAGCAAAGGCTTCAGAGTGCTGGCTCTGGCATCGGAGGCTAGGACATGCGGGCATGAGGAATCTGTACACTCTCGCGAAGAGTTCAAGAAGGATCACTTATGCGGTGCCTACGAAGCTGGAAAGATGACTAGGGCCAAGCATCCCTCGAAGACAATCATGATGACATCTCAACCCTTCGAGCTGCTACACATGGACTTATTTGGCCCAACTCACTACTCTACTCTCACTACCACTGCTTGTCTCTATGGATTTGTCATTGTTCATGATTATTCAAGATATACGTGGGTGCATATAATCCTCTACAAGACTGAAGTGCAGGATGTCTTCACACGCTTCGCCAACCGTGCCATGAATAACTATGGCGTCAAGATCAAGCATATCAGAAGTTACAACAGCACAGAGTTCAAGAACACCTGGCTCGACCTTTACCTGGATACATTGGGCATCACTCATGAGTTCTCCGCTCCGTACACTCCTCAGCAGAATGGCATCGTGGAGCACAAGAACCGAACACTCATTGAGATGGCTCCGACGATGCTTGATGAATATAAGACTCCAAGAAAGTTCTGGCCCGAAGCCACTGATACTGCATGGCATGTCATCAACCGTGTTTATCTTCACAAGCTTCTGAAGAAGACATCCTATGAACTCCTGACTGGTAAGAAGCCAAATGTCAGTTACTTCAGAGTATTTGGTGCAAGGTGCTGGATCAAGGATCCACATCACACTTCAAACTTTGCACCGAAAGCACATGAAGGTTTTATGCTTGGTTACGGAAAGGATTCGCACTCCTACAGAGTCTTCCACCGCTTTCAATATAAAGTGGTTGAAACTGTAGATGTGTGATTCGATCAGACTAATGGCTCGCAAAGAGAGCACCTGCCAAATGTGCTAGATGAAGATCCACCTAGTGAATCCATCAAGCGCATGGGAACTGGAGAGATCATACCTTCTGAGGCACAGGCTGAAGAGGAACTCGTCATTTCTGCACCTAATCAACCTGAAGCCAATGCTCAGCCTGAAGACAATCCTCCAAATGATGACAATGATCAGCAAGAGCAAAATCTACGTCCAGTTCATCCTCCTGTTGCAAATGAAGTACAGATTAAGAAGATAATTGATAACATAAATGCACCAGGTCCACTCACTCGTTCAAGAGCAACACAGCTAGCAAATTTCTGTGGGCACTTTGCATTTGTCTCAATATCAGAACCCAAGAAAGTTGCTGAAGCCTTCATGGAACCTGACTGGATTCAAGCAATGCAAGAAGAGCTTCAATAGTTCAAGCTGAACAATGTGTGGGAACTAGTCAAGTGTCCTGACCCTCGCAAGCACAACATAATAGGCACCAAATGGATATATCGCAACAAACAAGATGAGCATGGTCAAGTTGTCAGAAACAAGGCTTGTCTCGTTGCTCAAGGATACTCTCAAGTTGAAGGGATTGACTTTGATGAAACGTTTGCTCCTGTGGCTAGGCTTGAAGCCATTCGCATACTGCCAGCCTACGCAAATCATCACAACATCCTTCTGTATCAAATGGATGTGAAGAGTGCTTTCCTCAATGGCAAGATTGAAGAAGAAGTGTATGTTGAACAACCACCTGGCTTTGAAGATCCAAAACATCCAGATATGGTGGAAAAGCTTAACAAGGCATTGTATGGCCTCAAACAAGCCCCTCGCGCTTGGTATGACACACTCAAAGACTTCCTGAAGAGCAAAGGCTTCAACCTGGTTCCCTGGATCCCACACTCTTCACGAAGACATATGATGGTGCACTGTCTGTATGCCAAATATATGTGGATGACATTATCTTCGGCTGCACTAACCAGAAATACACTGATGAGTTCGGTCACATGATGCAAGAGCAATATCAGATGTCCATGATGGGTGAGCTAAAGTTCTTCCTTGGTCTTCAAGTTCGTTAGCAAAACAACGGCATCTTCATATCTCAAGAGAAATATCTCAAAGACTACCTGAAGAAGTTTGGAATGCAAGACTGCAATGGTTACACGACGCCAATGCCAACCAAAAGTCATCTGGGTCCTGACGCCAATGGTAAAGAGTTCGATCAAAAGGTATACCGCTCCATGATTGGTTCTTTACTTTATTTATGTGCATCTAGGCCAGATATCATGCTTAATGTTTGCATGTGTGCCCGATTCCAAGCGGCACCAAAAGAATTGCATCACTTAGCTGTGAAGCGAATTCTTCGATATTTGGCTTACACCCCAACACTTGGATTATGGTATCCAAACGGCTCGGAGTTTGATCTAGTTGGATTCTCGGATGCTGATTATGCTGGTGACAAGGTGGATCGCAAGTCTACATCAGGCACATGTCACTTTTTGGGACGATCACTTGTCTGTTGGTCTTCAAAGAAGCAGAACTCTGTATCTCTCTCCACTGCTGAATCTGAATACATTGCTGCTGGATCTTGCTGCGCTCAGCTTCTATGGATGAAGCAAACACTCAAGGACTATGGCATCCATCTGAAGCAAGTACCACTCTACTGCGACAATGAAAGCGCCATCAAGATTGCCAACAACCCAGTTCAGCACTCGAAGACAAAGCACATTGAAATTCATCATCATTTTCTCAGAGATCATGTCATGAAGGAAGATATTGATATCATTCACGTCAACACTCAAGAGTAATTGGCAGATATCTTCACAAAGCCCTTGGATGAGAAAAGGTTTTGCAAGTTGCGGTGTGAGCTAAATATCTTGGAATCCTCGAATGTCCTGTGATTAGGCACACATCCTAACACTTATGCATGTTGATGTCTTAGATGTGCAACACATGAATTAATGTATATCTTCAATCAATGAAGACTTACACTCTGAGTGTGAATACATTAATGTGGAATTTTACTTTGGAGCGCCACGATAATTGTGCGCCGTGTCTGGGTCTAATACTTCCTATACGGTGGGTAATGCCTGTTGGGGAACGTAGTAATTTCAAAATTTTCCTACGCACACGCAAGATCATGGTGATGCATAGCAACGAGAGGGGAGAGTGTTGTCCACGTACCCTCGTAGACCGAAAGCGGAAGCGTTAACACAACGCGGTCGATGTAGTCGTACGTCTTCATGATCCGACCGATCAAGTACCGAACGTACGGCACCTCCGAGTTCAGCACACGTTCAGCTCGATGACGTCCCTCGAACTCCGATCCAGCCGAGTGTTGAGGGAGAGTTTCTTCAGCACGACGGCGTGGTGACGATGATGATGTTCTACCGACGCAGGGTTCGCCTAAGCACCGCTATGATATTATCGAGGTGTAATATGGTGGACGGGGGCACCGCACACGGCTAAGAGATCAATGACCAATTGTTGTGTCTATGTGGTGCCCCCTGCCCCCGTATATAAAGGAGCAAGGGGGAGGCCGCCGGCCAAGGAGGAGGGCGCGCCAAGGGAGGAGCCCTACTCCCACCGGGAGTAGGACTCCTCCTTTCCTTGTTGGAATAGGAGAAGGGAAGGGAGAAGGAGAACGAAGGAAGGGGGCGCCCCCCCTCCCTAGTCCAATTCGGACTAGTCCATGGGGAGGGGTGCGGCCACCCTTTGGGGCCTTTCTCTTCTTTCCCGTATGGCCCGTTAAGGCCCAATACGAATTCCCGTAACTCTCCGGTACTCCGAAAAATACCCGAATCACTCGGAACCTTTCCGAAGTCCGAATATAGTCGTCCAATATATCGATCTTTACGTCTCGGCCATTTCGAGACTCCTCGTCATGTCCCCGATCTCATCCGGGACTCCGAACTCCTTCGGTACATCAAAACACATAAACTCATAATATAACCGTCATCGTAACGTTAAGCGTGCGGACCCTACGGGTTCGAGAACTATGTAGACATGACCGAGACACCTCTCCGGTCAATAACCAATAGCGGAACCTGGATGCTCATATTGGCTCCCACATATTCTACGAAGATCTTTATCGGTCAGACCGCATAACAACATACGTTGTTCCCTTTGTCATCGGTATGTTACTTGCCCGAGATTCGATCGTCGGTATCTCGATACCTAGTTCAATCTCGTTACCGGCAAGTCTCTTTACTCGCTCCGTAATAAATCATCCCGCAACTAACTCATTAGTTACAATGCTTGCAAGGCTTATAGTGATGTGTATTACTGAGTGGGCCCAGAGATACCTCTCCGACAATCGGAGTGACAAATCCTAATCTTGAAATACGCCAACCCAACAAGTACTTTTGGAGACACCTGTAGAGCACCTTTATAATCACCCAGTTACGTTGTGACGTTTGGTAGCACACAATGTGTTCCTCCGGTAAACGGGAGTTGCATA